>NC_030442.2:17300000-17402500 GCF_001660625.3 Ictalurus punctatus
TGCCAGTTCTTCAGCTTTGACCCTCCGCATGCTATCAGCATCCCCCTCCCCCTTGCTCCACCCCCTCCCCCTCTCCGACGCCCGCGTGCTTATCTCCGTATCTGCATTGCTATTATCATCGGACGCGAGTGGGCGCATGCCAAGTTGACAGTGAATCGATAGCACAAAACTATAATTACCCAGCGGTGAGGTCTTATCACACACTCTGCGGGTCTGAAAGGGACGCAGGATGCTAACGTACGGCGGCTTAAGAAAACAATCGCAGGAATTTACAAAGGGTCACAGTAGCGCTAGATGTTCATGTCGATCTACAGCTCTATAGCAGCGTTTCCCTACATTTTTTCAGTCACGGCACCCTTCGAAAACGTTCAAAAATCTGTGGCGCCCTACACTAACGCCAGACTGCGTTAGCTACGTGAGGATGAAGTTGACGATCCAGAAGCATCTGGAGCTTTTCTTTTAAGAAATCTGTCCATATTCCTTTGCGCTACACACGCATCGTCACACGATAATTATCGGGATTTAACACACATTACAACATAAACAGAGCTAAATACAACGCCACATGATGCCCATGTTTGATAAACACTAACGCCGCGTCCCGATTCGCCCACTATCCGTCCTAAATAGTACCGGAGATGAGAATCAACGCGTCCCATTACTGCGTAGTACGTTGAAACGAGTATCCCAGACGTTCCCGGACGGTGTACGAGTTCCGGTAGATTCTCCGAGTGCGGCTCCGTGGTCACTTTTTCACCTGACGTTGCCGACGACTCCTTGCGCGGAAGAGGGAGGAGTTTTGTGACGTTTTTTTAGTTTTTTTTTTAGAGGATGCAGAAAAGCTGAAACGCAACGAGGAGTCCGTTTACGGCGACGGCGCGCGTATCCAGGCAACAACGTTCTCTTCCGTCACACGAGGTGTTAGCGCGTCTCAACTCTTGCGTGCTCTTTTGCTCCACGCTCAAAAGTATGTGCATTTTCTTGTGAATAAAAATACAACTGAATGTAATCGACTTGAACATCATGAAACCGAACTCATGAATTCGCCTACATACAGCGGCTCCCTTCCCATGATGCCTTGCCTGTGCTGTAGTGCGTTTTCAGGTTCTGCATGTTTCAGGGACTTTTTGACTCGTCTTCGGAAACTGAAAGCCGAGCGCTGTTCAGGTTCAGGAATTTATTATTTTTTTTAAAAAGCGAGAAGTTTTGTTGCTGAAGAAGTCTGTGGCAGTGTGCCTCGGGTCAGTGCTCTTCTCTCCGAGTTTCCATCCAACCAGATTCATCCTGCCGCTGTGTGCAGTTACATCACCGAGTGAGTCAGTTCACGCGGCAGCCGGACAAAGCCACGTTTCGCAGATCAGCTTCAGTTAATCCCTCATTCGTAAGGCTGTTTAATATATAATAACTTTTTCAGAATTGTTTTTGTTACAGATCCTACTATAAGCGTTCTTGTTGTTCTTCCGGCTGCTCCCGGTTAGGGGGTCGCCACGGCGGGTCAACAATTTGTTTAATTTGGCACCGGTTTTACGCTGGATGCCCTTCCTGATGCCACGCTCCCGTTTTATCTGGGACCGGCACTGAGAGAACCAGTGGCTGGTTCGGTTCCCTTCCGGGAGATCGAACCCGGGCCATGGCGGTGAGAGCGTGGGATCCTAGCCACTAAACCATCAGGGGTAAGTGTACACAACATATATAAATAAATAAACAATCAATCAATCAAATACCACCCTAAAGCGGATTATTTCCCAATAACAGCACGCCCCAGTGTGTTATATTTCTCTTACACCCCAGCAATTTTTTGAATGACACTCCGTACTTTTTGCTCATTTATAGTTTCTAGTTACATTTAATGTTGTGGAATATCTGCAAAACAAGTTAGTTCCTGCCCTTAAAGCAGCTCGTTCCCTCACCGGCAGCTCCGAAGCGCTGACACTGGAGACTCCTTCCACGACTCTATACTCTAAAACATCACCATATCAAAGATTTGTTAAAAAAAAATTTTTTTTACGTGGACGTCCGCCCTACAAGTCCCTGTGATTGAGCTGTTACTATAGAAACGATATTAACGAAGATTAATCAACACTTTCCGACCAATCAGAATCCAGATTTCAACCGCCCTGCGCATTTGATCTGTGCTACGAGAGAGCGCAGAACGACGTCTGTGGCTGATGTTAACACTTTTCCTTATATTTTATCGCCGCTACAAAAACTCTTCCATGCCACCGTGGCAATTTTGAAAAATCCATATGAATAAATATAAAACAAATAGTTTACGCAATTTTGTAAGTGTATGCATTTGATAAACCAGACACCCTTATTGGGGCAGTGGTGGCTTGGCCTTAAGGCGCTGGGTTACTGGTCAGAAGGGCCAAGCTGCCAAGCTGCCACTATTGGGCCCTTGAGCAAGGCCCTTAACCCTCTCTGCTCCAGGGGGCGCTGTATCATGGCCGACCCTGCGCTCTGACCCCAACCTCCTGACATGCTAGGGTATGCGAATAAAAGAATTTCACGCCGCTGTAACATATACGTGAGTAACAAATACTAATAATTATCATTATTTAACCAAAGGATTTATCTTTTGTCTTTTACAAGAGTTCTACCTAAAAATCGTTTTTAATAGAGAAATATTCTTCTGTATAGTTCTACATAGAACCATTAAGGGTTCCTCTGTACAGTAAGAAATATACATGCAGTAGACGTTTTCAAGCTGTAGTCAGGAGGAGAGACGTTGACCCACACTCACCCTCCCAGCAACTCGTTGGGTTCCACTGTGTAATAGGAGCCGATGGGAACCTGCTTGGCGCTGACGATGCGGTGCTCGAACGGGGCAGGTCGAGGAGGGCAATCGTCTGGGGGGGAAAAACAAAGAAGAGAAGCGCAATGGGTGTGAAATAACTGACTGTGACTTGGCGAAGCGTGAAAGGTGAAAGGTGACACGTGACGTCTGTGACTCTGTTTACAACGCCTAATGGAACAGAACGTTAACATTAACGTCAGGAGCTTTGGAAGAACCCTGCTGTCGTTACTGTTATACGAGTACACGAGCGATAACTAAGCTAATGATCTACAGTATCAAATGCTCGGAAGGTGCAGCTGCTAACAAAGTGGGCCAATTTATCTGATTCATCTCTGTCACAGCGCTGTTCAAATCTTTCTTCTGATTGCTGGTGATTCATTTTCTATTACATTAACTCTGGCAGCAGTACAGCTGCAAATCACCATGTTTATATTGATTTGCTTGTTCTAATACACTTTTGTTTCTTTAGAAACCTGCAGTTTCTCATTCCAGAACTCAGAACCTTTTTCACAAACCATTCTAGGAACCTATGTTCTACTGCAGGGGCTTTTACCTTCAAGAACCCAGAAACTATATATATATATATATATATATATATATATATATATATATATATATATATATATATATAGAGAGAGAGAGAGAGAGAGAGAGAGAGAGAGAGAGAGAGAGAAACGTAGGACCTTTTAAGAACCTTTGGTTTTCTTCTGGAACCCAGAAACATTTTCAGGAACTCAGAAACCATTTTTAGAACCCTAGGTTCTTCTTTCTGATCTCAGACATTTTCGGTAACCTTTTCATGAACCCATGAACTTTTCATGAACCCATGAACTTTAGCTACATTTCCCCGGGAGGAACCTGAGCCAAGTTTAACACCAAATTGTGGTGAGGTAGAAAGCAAGACCACGCACGACTCCACAACGCTGCTTGAGATGCTAAACTGGTAGCGATAAGCTTCCTTCACTGTTGAACTGCATTAGACTCGAAGCTCCAGCGCAAAACTGAAGCAGCCGATCGACCGCATTTGCTTAAAAGATGTAATAGTCTGTTTGGGTTTTTTTTTTTTTTTTTTTTACACTTATTTTTACTTTTTTTTTATATTTATGTAGAAATAATGTGGAAAATATTTAGAACATGATAATAATGGTGTGAAAATACTGGCGTGAGTCATGAGCTCAGCACAACTGTATTACATGGCTGAGAAAGCCCCGTTAGAAGACTGTATTATGGTCTGGATTGCTTGTGACCGGATTGTTTGTGTTGAAATGGACCCCCAGTTGGTCCTTTTATAGACACTCGCTTCACTCCGCCGCCATTTTAGAAATCAGCAAGCTCCCAGGACAGCCTGATCATTCTCCCGTGAGCGAACGATTCGAGCTGTGCTTTGTTAAAACTTATCAGCTGGAAAACCTGTGGAAACCCGTTTCAGCCACTGAGAAAAAAACGAAATAAAAAAGGTAACTGTGACTTTATTTCCCGGTACTGTGTCAAGTGTGCTTTTTTATTTATTTCGGGTACTGTGTCAAGTGTCTGTCTAAGTTTTTAGAAAAAAGTCAGAATTGTGATTGTGACTAGTAATTGCGAGAAATAAAGTCAACATTGTGCGACATGAACTCGTAAGTGTGGGGGAAAAAAGTCAGAATTGAGAGACATAAAGTCACGGTTGTGAGAAATCAAGTAGCAATTCTGAGATATAAAGTTGCAATGGCCTTTTCATCTTTTTTTTTTCTCTTTCTTTCTCTGCAGCAGAAACAGGCTTCCATAAAATCACCGATAGCACTTTATCAAGATGGAGTCATTTATGTCTGGTGAAGGAGATGAAGCTGGACGCAGAATCTGCTATGTTTTTCCTGGACGGGAATGAGATCCAGATTTACACAACAAATCAAACGTGATAGGTTTTTTTTTTGTCATCATAAAGAAAAAAGGAGACAGCGGGAACGTCCTCCGAAAAATCATCATGAGCCGAATTTTACGTGTTTATGATGGTATGACGTGGCTTTCAAGCAGACGAATGGCAGCTCTTTTAGCTAGCAGCGCTAACATGCTAATATCGTAGCTTAGGGCTCGTAAGAGTTTATTACAAAGAGAAAGAGAAGAAAGGAACAGAACTCGTGCACTCGTGAACGGAACTCGCGAATCATTATAAGCAGAATTTAGCTTATTTACAGTGTTAAAAATCGGGTTTGCTAAAGCTAATGCTAAGTCTAGTTGAACTACAGTAGGTTCTGAGGGAGGAGCTTTGTGTACATGGGTGGGAATGGGGGTGTGGCCAATGTGTGAAATCAAACCACTCAAATTTTATTCGACTCCAATTATTTAAGTGCCACAGGACTAATCTTGCCAGATTTGGACAAATCATACCTAACACTTAAAAACCACTTCCAGAACGTATTTTACGCACCAATGATAGGAAACTGTAAATCCAGGCCTGCAGATTTCGAAGGATCTTCACTCTGTGGTGCAGAACTCGCCCCTTCATCACGTTTTGAAGGCTCGGATATGTTCTGGGGCGTTTTAGGCTTTTCCAGAACCACATCTGCAGTCTCAGTGCCGGTTTCCTGGGTGAGCCGTACGGGTTTGGGTTCACGCTCAGCTTCTGTCGGCTGTGGAGTTTCCAGAGCAACGGTCTCCTTCTGTTCCAAGTTCTCCGTGATTGGCAGGTTGGGCTTTGCGTCGTGACACGGCTCGGCTTCAGGGACGTCTTTAGTTTTTTGCTCACGTTCCGTCTTTTGCTTCGGCTCCTGTCTTTTAATCAAAGAGTCCACGGAGGGCAGGACGGCAGCTGCAGAAACATCTGTGCACTCAGGTGTTCCTGGGGTTTCTGTTTCTGGGGTTTTGCTAGAGATACATAATCCGAATCATTAGTTTAATAATCTTTTAACATGGTTCTTGTCACATTCATACACATTAAAGCTTGTTCTTAAGAACACAAGGCAAATTGGCAGAAATGAGCAGGGCATGAAAACCACACTGGACTGGGAACTGATAATTAGCCGGAGATAATCTGTCAGGAACTCAGAGTTTACTCCGTCCAGCTGAAATTAGCTGTGGAGTTCCTTTCACTCTGAACGTATTTTAGCGTAATTACTGACAGCTCCATGCAGCAGCCCTGCTCCTTTCCTCTTAAACTACACCTAAGGATTGGCATCTCATTAAACAACGGCTAGTCGAGAGAAAACAGGCGCATTAACACACAAAGGCTGGATGTTAAAGGTGTACATACTTTGGGCACCTTTTAGACACCCAGAAACCTTCCAAGAAAACATTTCAACTTTTAAGTAAAGCCAGAAAATGTTTAAAGATACGGGAACTTTTTCTGGAACTTTTTTCCGCAGTCAGGAAACTGTGGAAGTAGGCAAATGTTTAGAAACGGAGTAACTGTTTAAGGACACTCTTTCAGGAACTAAGGAACCTTTTTCAGGAAATCAGGTGCCATTTTCGAAAGATGTTTTTTAAAACCCCAAGACACTTTGGAACCCATTAATACGGTATATTTAGTACTCCCGGAGCTTTTGTTTTGGAGCTCTGGCAACTTTTTAGGAAGCCAGGAACCTTTTTAAGAAACCTTTCTAGAACACCAGGACCATTTTGGTGCCCGTGTTCTTTTTCAGGAACTAATTAACTTCAGTTGCATTTGTGCTGGAGGAACCTGGCCGATAGTTCTCTGCTGGAGAACTCGCCGTTTTAACGTGTTTTGAAACGGTTCCTAATGTTACTGGTTTCCAGATAAACGTTCCTGGGTTCCTGAAAAGATTCCTGTGATGGAAAAGCAGCAAGAGTTCGTGAGTTAGTTACAACGGTTAATTTACAGGCTTTGAAAGTTCCTCTGTGTTCTGAACCGACGGCGGCTTCAACGTCAAACCCCTCCGGTGATCAGGAACCTGACTCCTCGCCATCCTGGAGCGTGCGTGAGAGCCTTTGTTGTTCACATGCAGTATCATCCACACGTTCCACATTTCAGTAATACATCAAATAAAGGCATGCAATCGGTCTGAGTGAGACGCGCCTCTCCAAACACTCCGGACAATGCAACGATACATCGCCGTGACTGTGTGAGGACGTGTGAGTACGTGTGAGTACGTGAGTGACAGTGCGTCCTCTGAGATGATGCTTACTCGGATTTTATTTTTATTTCTGTATTCATCTGCGGCGGGATGACAGTACGCCTCTCGTATGCGGTATACGCGGCACGACGGTACATTTCCGCTGAACTTCCACCTTGTTGGATGACGCGGTCAAGAGGACGCACTAGTGAGGGTGTATAACAGTGGCGAGAGAGCGAGAGAACTAACATCTGAGAGTCGACTCGCTATTAAAATCATTTGCTCTGTCAACCTCATGGTAACCTGGAGGCTTTTCTTCTCCGGTTATTAGCGCATGCTTTAACCTTCATCTTCTAATGAGTCGGGGGCCAAACCACGGGTTACAAAGAGACGGCGTTTTCAAATGACAGGAGCACAATGCTGACTCATTATCGTGTCTTTCGGACCAGTGTGAAAGCCAGAGGTAGATTAGAGTACGGCGGACCAGCCGAAATCATGCGGATATAGGTCGAGAGCTTCAGCTAATGTTCACATCGAACAGATGAGAACGTCAGAGGAGAACGTTCAGACTGGTTCAAAGTGACAGGAAGGCTACGGCAGCTCAAATAACTACCGAGCGGAAAAGCATTGCAAAAGGCACAACATGTCAAAACAGCTGAAGAACACATCAGTTTCCACTTCACTCGGTCAGGAACAGGATGCTGAGGACACAGCAGACGCAGACGCAGACGCAGACGCAGACGGACCCAAACTGAAGATCAGAAAAAAGACCGAGCGACGCTTTTCCAATCTTCAACAGTTTCTGTGACCAAATTTAATGGTCAGAATATATCCATCTGATCTCGTGTGAGGCGCTACTCTTATTTTTACTGATGTAGTTATATTACACTAATGTTTTTTCCCCCCAATGTTACCGACCTCTGCTTACTACAAAGGTAAACAGCGACCTAGTGAGTAGCTTTCACACTGTCCGGTGTTACCCAGATGAGGACGGGTTCCCTTCTGAGTCTGGTTCCTTTCAAGGTTCCTTCCTCTTAACATCTCAGGGAGTCTCCCCTCACCACCGTCACCACCGGCTCGCTCAATCGGGATAAACTCACACACTTAAAATCTCCATCCTGTGTTTATATGTTTCTGTAAAGCTGCGTTGAGACAACGCCCGTTGTCATATAAATAAAATTGAATCGAGTTGAATTAAAACCAAATCACATCTAAAAAAAAAAAATGTGGACATTTGGCGGACACCCTCATGCTGAGTGACTTTACATTTATCTCGTTTATACAACTGATCAGTGGCAGCTTGGCAGGGCTGGGATTTGAACAGAGCGTGCTGTGATGTAACTGCACAGAAAGTCCCGTTAATGAGAGTTTAAAGGTAAAATGCCCTTTGAGACATTTCTAAATCCCATCTGGGAGGAAATCTCTTAAACTCTGTTCAGACGTTCCTGACTGAACACATGAAGGAAGCGATTAATAACCCAAATCCCTGCAGCACCGGGCTTTAGGACAATCAGTTCCACAAGACTGAATCGTTTAGATTTTGAAGGCTCACCTCTCGAGCTGAGAAGCTGCAGTCACGGAGATGCTCTCTGCGGGCAAGACTTTATCATCTTTGCTGACTTCGAGCGCTTCGGGCTCGCTCGGGCTCTCGGGAGCGAAGGCCTGAACTCGGCCCGGCTCTCTGCTCTTCAGCGTCACCTCCTTTGGTCTGCGCTGGGATTTAGGAGTCGGAACTTCTCCTGTTAAAGCTGGAAAGGAACCAAGGGCTGGAGAGTTGACTTTATGTTCTTGATGCTTGTGTGGGACTGTAGAAGGAAACGTGAATCAGTGGCAGAGTTACACATTTATTGTAACGTAAATGTCAAAGGGATTTCAGATATATTTCATTTTAATCTCGGTTGTGAGCGAACAAATCAATATGGATGCAAATCCAATTCCAGGTATTTTACATGAATAGGTGTAGACGACAATCCTGTCACTGTAGACATCAGTATTGCTACTGTAGACGTCAATCCTGTCACTGTACACGTCAATCCTGTCACTGTAGACGTCAATCCTGTCACTGTACACGTCAATCCTGTCACTGTAGACGTCAATCCTGTCACTGTAGACGTCAATCCTGTCACTGTACACGTCAATCCTGTCACTGTACACGTCAATCCTGTTACTGTAGACGTCAATCCTGTCACTGTACACGTCAATCCTGTTACTGTAGACATCAGTATTGCTACTGTACACGTCAATCCTGTCACTGTACACGTCAATCCTGTCACTGTACACGTCAATCCTGTTACTGTACACGTCAATCCTGTTACTGTAGACATCAGTATTGCTACTGTACACGTCAATCCTGTCACTGTACACGTCAATCCTGTCACTGTACACGTCAATCCTGTCACTGTACACGTCAACCCTGTCACTGTACACGTCAATGCTTTTGTTGATGTCCATTCTTGCAGACACGGAAGATTGCTTAATTAACCCATTACAAATTAATTTGATATAATTATATATTAAAATGACTTTTAGCTCATAAAAATGTACTTTATTACAGGAATTAGATTACAATTTAGAAATCTAGAGGTTTATATCAAAGATTGCTGCAGGCACTGATTCAAGATAACATCCCACATATATTTTATGCTAAATTCTATATATATTGTTTGTGTTACTACTGTACTGAGTCCTAAAATAATAATAAATGTGGAGCTGTCCCAGTCTCTATAATTAGCCCCGTTGACATGGATGTGCTGCTGATTCACTCATTTTTGACTCTCCGAAGACGTTAAGTGTGAGCGTGAGGTGAGCGACAATAAATCTGACTAGATGCTAAAAATCTTTAGCATCTGGCAGATCTTCGTAGCAGCTGAGCTTAAAGCACCTTTACATGTTGATGTGAAGTTTTCTTCTCCCCGTGTCAGTGGTATCCAGTTTCCCCTACTGTAGGAGTCACGTATCACATGCCAAATTCCAACCTTTCAGAGGACCTGCGTTGCATGCAAAGATTCCCATCGCGTTTGTTTCTATCGCCCACCTCTCGCATTATCACTGGGCAACTCAGCACATATGGAGAGCAGTATTAAAGTCTCCGTTCTGCTCAGTATCTGACAGATGGTTATGTAGGACACTGCTTTGTAGAAGCTCTGCTTTATTTAAGATACGAGGAAGAATGTTATAGCGTTGATCCTTTAATCAAACATCAATTTGTCAGTAACAGTCACAGAGTTATGTGCCTTAGATGGTTCCTTTACACTTGACTCTCAATTAAATTACTTCTAACATCGTGGCCCACGGTTGTGTCCTGCACATTGTATACCTAAATTACAAACATTGTTTAAATTACGGAGGTATTATTATTATCGTCTGTATATTTGAGCCCTTTCCGACAGCTCCTACATGACGTCGAGATCCATCTTTTCACACGGAGGACGACCGAGGGACTCGTACAGGACTATTACAAAAGCCGCGAACGTTCACTGATGCTCAAGAAGGCGACACGGGATACATTGAGCGCCAGGGGGGTGTAAACTTTTGAACAGAACGATCGGGGTGAATCGTTATTTTGTTTAAAGATCGTATTTCGTTCATCGGGTACCGCCCTTCAGAAGCTACAGAAGATATTTACATGTTTTCCAGAAGACAAGATGAAAAAAATTTACAACGATCATCCTGTTCAAAAGTTTACACCCCCTCTGGCGCTTAACGTGTCAGTCGTGTCGCCTTCTTGACACGTTTCAGTGAACGTTCGCACCTTTTGTAAAAGTCGTGTACGAGTCCCTCGGTCGTCCTCCGTGTGAAAAGACGGATCTGAACATCATATAAACGCTGTTGGAGAGGGCTCGAACGTGTAGAAGATTCTGGAAAAGTAAAGAATGTGCAGGACGGAAGGTTTTTCTGAAGAACAGTGGGCGGTTTAACCGCTCAGGACGAACAAGGGACTCATGAATAACTATTACAAAATATTAACACAGTCGTCGATCATCCAGGTAACGACACACGGGATGAATAATCGAGCGTGTGTAAACTTTTGAACTGGTTCATTTGTGTGAATTCAGTTATTACTGTGTCTTGTGGAATGTATGTAAACATCTGTTATGTGAAACGGTTATTCCGGGCAGAACTAAATGGAAAAAGGCAATTTCTACAATCCTTCTTATTTATTACTATTATTATTATTATTAATATTTTGCAGGTTCCGCAAGGCGTATGTAAACGTATGATCTCAACTGTACACTTCATGCCTCCGAGGTTGCCAGATTTTCTTTGAAGCATCCGAGATGGGGGTTTTCAAACAAAGTGCCTTTAAACAAAAGCACTCGCCTTTAAACCCCCAAAAATCTGTTTCTTTATCGTCACGAATTTTTTTTTTTAAATAATGTGACAAATTATTTAAACGATTTCTGAACGTGACATTTTTTTTTTTAATAACTTGTAAGCCCAACCTTTATCGTTGTCTGTTCTATCTCTTACAGATCAGGGCTGGAAAGCCCCATTTTTTTGCCCCACAACTGGATAACAATGTTGCTGCCATAATGTGCACATCACAGCTTTAAATAACAGATTCCATGGTTATTCCATCATAGACACGTCTTATTTTCAACTCAAAATGCGTCGGCTGAGCTGTATTTCTGCCGGAAGAAGAATATTCTTATGGAAGCCGTCCAGGTTGATGATAAAGCTCTGCCTGGGAGAAAGCTGACAGCGCAGCGGACTGCGCTCAGAGACTCGATCTCCTACCTGCAGGTTGCTCATTAAGTTCCTCCGGAGCCTGAGTTCCTGTGTGACAGAAAGAGCTTTTGGCCTTTGTGGCATCACCATCTGATGTATTTTTCTGGGGGAGGGAAAAAAAAAGTGAAAGGTAAAGGTGTCACAGATTGTTTTTGGACGAAGCGAAAAACCTACTTCTGCGTTTCTGGTTCTGAGCCACCATGGTGACGTTCAGATTTTTTCCCCTTAGGCTGTACATTACATGAGCTAGGATCTTCATGCACTTTGTATCCAGCATCATTTGAATTAAAATGACCCTGGAGGCGTTTGTTTAATAATATCTGTACTAGACTGTCACAGAGATGTCACAACGTATCACAAGATGAACGCAAAACAGAAGGAGGATCGAACAAATTCAAAATAGAAAGCAATGTGAATATGGGTGTTTAAATCTGCAGGGAAATACAGACCTTTCAGTAATTATTAGTTATATGCTTATGGTATATGCTTATGTCATTGGTTCCTTTAGTCGTGAGTTCGGCAGCAAAAACGATACAGAATGACTTTTTTCTTTTTATTTCAAAAGCATAAATTATCCTGAGACTGAGCTACAAATTTTGTGCTGTCACAATTCCCAGTCACATTCCTACATCATTTTTCCCCTGAGAGTTTATAGCGCTCCGGTCCTTCCTTGTCACACACTCCACTTAACAATGGGCTACGCTGTATGTTCACGGATCAGGCAATTAGAGCAAGGCCTTTTGCCTTTCTTTCGCCAAGATCAAACCGAGAGAAAGTAGAATATGCATGGAGCAATTAGATCAGCATGTGGAGAGGAACTGAGAAATCTTTTTTTTTTTTTTTTTTAAACGGATCTACTGTAAGTGGCATCCTTAATTGTTGAAAACAACAACGATGGAATCTTTCTCGAAAGAACTATAGAACTATAGAAAGAGTTAGCATCTCGGAAACAGTGGAGAACATTTCAAACCGTTTCTATATCAGATAAACACCCGGTGCCGTGCTGTTATAGGAAAATAATCAACAACACGGCGGTGGGATGAAGCGGAGTTTCTGTCATCACCCTGAAGTTGATTATTTACCGATAACAGCACATCCTGAAGTGTTTTATTCCTCTTATATCCATCACAGTAGTAATCGTGCCAACGATTTCAATTGTTTATTTATTAAATAACGACGTACGTCATACGGCTGCGAAACACGTGAACTCCTGCTCTCAGTTACGTTATAGCAGCTATATTCATATATCCGTTCCCTCACTTTCTCTTGTAGTTAATAAGGCAGCGAGTTATTGAGAGTTATTGTCCTGAAGATGTCGGAGAACTGAAAGTTATAGCTTTACATATGACCGATTCGAGGCGCTGACACTGGAGACTCCTTCCGTGAACGTCAAATAAACAGATTTCTTCGGACAGAAAACAGACGCTGTTCATGTGGGGCGTCCATCATCTAAGTCCTTGTGAATGAGTTGTTACTATATAAACGATAACGTATTATGACAAGAGCATTAATATAAACCTGCACGACTGTCAGAGCCGCTGTTGTAAATTTTGCCTACCGCTTATTCTACAGGGTCGTGGGGAACCTGGAGCCTATAACAGGGAGCGTGGGGCACAAGGCCGGGGACACACGGAATGGGGTACCAGTCCATCACAGGGCACACTCACATACACATTCATACGCTACGGACACTTCGGACACGCCAATGAGCCTACCATGCATGTCGTTGGACTGGGGGAGGAAACCGGAGTACCCGGAGGAAACCCCCGCGGCACGGGGAGAACACACAAACTCTGCACACACTGGGCTCAGAGCCACTGTTATAGAAAATGAATCAATTCCGACCAATCAGAATTGAGAATCCAACAGCGCTGTGGCTTGTCGTATTTTGAATATACAGTAAATTCCTTATACACTGTGTCACAAGGGTTTTAGTTTGGATGTTGTTTTTTTTTCCCAACAGGACAAAGGGGTAGGATAAGTAGGTCTCTCAGTTCTGTTACAATAAAATACATTTTAAAAAGGCTGGAAAGAAAATGGTGCAACTGAACGCTTTCATGGTTTATGTCTGGAGACTTGGGTACCAGTTGAACTCCCAGTAATCCAGGTCAAGAGTCCTTAAACAACACGTCTCGTACAATGGCATATGAAACCTGAAGCTTCTCTGTGGACACAGCAGTGACCTGGGAAACATGTTCCAAAGGAACCTGGACCCGTTTAGCAAATCGCAAGAATGGAGCCATAAGTTAAACATACTAGCTTTAGATCACAAGATATATCGATTTTTTTAAAACACAGATTTTTCTTCAAGTATAATTGTTCCTATGAAATGTACAGACATTCAGACAAAAGTTATCAGATAGCAAACCCAGAGCTCCACAGCAATGACTCAATGCGGCAAGAACTTGCATACAACCCGGAGTAAGACCCTTAAGATTCGCAGGCGCTCACTAACCTGATCGTCTGTTGCGTCCAGAAGGCCTTGCTTCCTCCAAGGCACGACGCCACTGAGAATGAACTCCACTATCTTTGAGCTGCGGAAAGCTTCGCCCACGTACCCGAGCACCTTATCCAGGGTTGAAACTGAACTTTCTATCCCCTCGATTTTCTTTCTCTGCAGCAGGCCTTCTTGTTTCAGGCTCATCAACAGTGCCACCGTTTCCCCACAGAGGGATTTGACCTCAGCGATCGCAGCTGAATCACTCACGCCTTGGTCTGCATCTCTACGAGGAGGTTTTATAAAGGACTGTCCTACAGCTTTGTCCTGATTGATTTGTGCAAAGTTCTTCTCCAAAACTACCATTCCTTGACACACTGACTCTAATTTCTGAAGCACTAAACTCTGTGTATTTGTGACCTGTTCAACTCTTCCTTCCAGGAGCTTTATCTTCTCTTCAATGTGGCCCAGACTGCCCAGAAGAGTCGAACTGGCTTTCTTTGGCGACCCAGATGCTGCTCCAGAGTTGTCCAGCTTTGCACCTTCGTACATCTTGGCAATGCAGGTGGCCAGAGTCACCGGTTTACTCATGATTGGAGTGAAACGCAGTCAGGATAACAGCTCAGGGGCAAGACAAAAGGCAAGAGAAAGAAGCACCACTAATCCTTGGGTCACTGTGAGCAAAAGTTATCACAACAGCTATTTCGGTCCTTCCTATCTTACTCCTCTTAAGGCTTCTCTCAGGTGTTCCTCCCACCAAAACGAGCAGCTAGTCCAGAATGGTGTCAGTATGCACCAGAGACATGACACCACTTAAATAAACACCTCCATTCTGGTATCTTATCGCGACACTTCTATTTTTCCCTCCCCCTTCTCTGTTCCACTCTATTGAGCTCGGTCTGTTCGAGTTCATGCTTTTTATACAGGACCTAGAGCTGCCAAAGTTCCAGCAGTCCCTTGACGTCACCAAAACATTTAAACTTAACACGACAGATGCTGTTGACAAGCATACATGCAAGGAATGACCTTTCATGAAACGCCAATAAATCAGAACATGCAAAGTCGGACGGAATCAGTTGGAATGTTGTACACGTCTTGTTCTAGGATCAGGATGGGGATGTCTTCTTTGCTTAAAAACGCACTGGTTCCAATCTGCATAATGCTCTGTGTCTGGAACGTGCCTTGACTTTGGGTTGACACTTCTTGTAAAAATAAACCCCTCTAGACACTGGTATGGAAATGAATCGTGAAATGGAATGTTAGATGTGTTCCCTCTTCGAATAAAGAATTCGATTATGCTGTGTCCTGCCAGGAAAAGATTGCTTAAGAAAGTAAAATAAAAAAAACAACAACAACAACTAATACCTGATCCGGGGGATTTGTCACATTCGCAATACAGTACAGGTGGAAAATAATTGGACAGTGGCACAGTTTCTTGTCGTTTTGTTTGTGCAATACAGCACACAGGATGTGAAATGAAACAGTGCAGAATGTTCCCGAGTGGCACAGCTGTTTAAGGTTTCAGGTTTGTAGTCAGGAATCATGAGATTGAAGCTGGAATCCTGACGACGCCACAATCATCTATTGGCGAGAGTCCAAGAGAGCATATTCAACCCGCTGGGTGAGAAGGACGGGACTTTTCTCTCTGTCCTGACAATCAGATGGATGTTAGCCAATCTGTTAGCCCACGCATACATAATAGTTCAGTTGAGCAACAGTTTCAAATTCGCAGTGGCTCCTTGTGTACACGTTTAACCTTCACTGTCTGCTGTCGCTAGCTGGCGTGCAATAGAGGCAAGGTTGCCAAGTCTCCATGACAAAACCAGGCCGATACCAAAACTCAAAGTCTGACCCTGAACACGCTAATAAAAATCAGGGAAACTGTCACCAAATGTATTATAATATTTCCAAAGTAACATCGTGTAATACATTTGAATGTACTGTACGAAATCCCAGACACTTTTTGAAATAATTCTTTCACTAATTATTTTGTTTTGCTCAAGTCTAGGGTTGGGGACAAAATAGAAAGTGTGGATGTAACGACTCTAATGTGTGCAATGTGTACCGCAGCTACCTCTACAATAAAAAGCTCTACACGTTGCTCCCGAGATAGCAAAGGGCCTGACCCGTTCTGCTCTCCGGGCCGGCCTGGACCGTCCTGGTGCCCTGCTTCTGGAGTCGCTTGAAGGCCAGTCACTGTTGCTGAGGTTGGTCCCATACGTACAGCCTCGGGACACTTGGAAGCTGTGGAGATGGCATTTGACTGCAATTGATGCGGGCAGCTTTGGTGCTGTCTCTTGGGACTGCGGTTGCGGTGACGGTTTTGGACTACGATTGCACAAACAGACTTTGCGCTCGGGTCTCCATCGGTGGACAGTTCATGATTTCAGCGGGACAGACTTCATGTTGAGACTGTGGTGAAGTTCCTGATTACACTCTTTGTTTTATCGTATAGCACACAGTTATAGAAGGGAATTTTTTTTTTATAATTACGCTACCCAGTGCCAACCAGATGAGGATGAGTTCCCTTTCTGAGTCTGGTTCCTCTCAAGGTTTCTTCCTCATATCATCCCAGGGAGTTTTCCATCGCCATTCTGGCTTGATCATTAGGGATAAATTGATCAACTTATAATTTAGATCTGAAATTGATACATTTCTGTAAAGCTGCATTGTGCTATACAAATAAAACTGAATTGAATTGAAATATGTAGCCCAATTCCATGGGGAATTCCATGCCATTCTTGGATACACTCAATTCAATTAACTGGGTGGAAAATATTTGTTGTCCTCAGTATCACACAACCTGACTGGCCATGCAAGACCGCAGTATTTTTCCTGGCATGAAGAAATCAGTTGAACAGATGTAGACACAGAGTGTAGTCACATCCGACCTGAACCACACTGAACTGAATTTCACTTCCTGAAGACAAAACCAAAGGTAAATCAAACAGGAAGTGAAAATGGTTGCATCCAAATCTGTTCCAGCAGCACATCATGTAATGAACTTTATTGTGTTATTTAGGGTTTGTGATTCCTTTAGGAAAGGGGTTCTTGAACATTTTCCAGCCATTATAGTTTAAAAAAAAAAACAACTATTCAAATATTAGACAAATATGTACCACCTGATTGATTGATTGATTGATTGATTGATTGGAGGCATTTGAGGTTTTTATCCCGAAACTTTCCACCCAGTTGAAGTGAACATTATTTATACTTCTTATTGGACCTATTTGATTAAATTAATGAGTCTTATAGCTTATAGCACCGTCCATCCATTTTCCATACTGCTTATCCTACACTGGGTAACAGGGGAACCTGGAACCCATCCCAGGGAACTCGGGACACAAGGCGGGGGGGATACCCTGGACGTAGTGCCAACCCATCACAGGGCACAACTGCGCATACTTTCACACTCCCATTCATATCATGAGTTCCATCATTTGGAAATGCCAATGAGCCTACAACACGTGTCTTTGGACTGGGGGACGAAACCAGAATAACCAGAGGAAACCCCCAGGAGAACATCCACGCACACAGGGCAGAGCCGGGACTCGAATCCCCAACCCGGGAAGTGTGAGGCAAACGTGCTAACCGCTAAGCTATCCAAATAATAACTATAAAACTATAATAATCCTTGATTGTGACCTTCACTTTTGTCATTTAAAAAAAAAAAGACACCACCAGGCTATTAGTTTTGTAAATAGTATGGCTGTAAATAGTCTCAAAATGAGATACTGGCTGTGTTTACATGTACAAAGCAATCTGATTATTGGGGGGGGGAAAACAATTTAGCAATAACTTGTATCAGTTATAACACTGTGAAACATCCACATGGATTTCACTACATGGAAAGTACATAAATAACAGATCTGTCTCCAGACTGTATGGAATCATTACACCGCCACACCCACTGCATTCAAAGCATCGTATACATACAAGAGTGCAGAGAGTTAATGAGCCTTTTGTACATACCCATGTCTCAGATGTACAAGCGAGTGGGCTTTATTTATAAATCCCTCCTCAGAGGGAGCATGCTTTTCCACCTTGTATTAGTGCCAGATTCTGAATGTGCTCAATAGATGCGTGTTATGTAATGGACAAACAGTGGAAAGGTACCAGCTGGGTGTTTTGCTTTCTGTCGTTGGAATCTGACTCCATAAAGGCATTTCCACGGAGAGCATTTGTAGTGGCTGGAATTCACCATTACCGGCTGGTGTTAACCCAATTTCCAAGTTCGCATGGGTGTGTTAGTGAGTCAGAGTGTTTGGGAGCATGGAGGATATGGGGCTGGCAGTGAGTCGGCTCCTAAATGGATATTTCCTCACCTCAGCTGGGACTGTCCACACATTTACATGTGATGAAGGAGAATAGGAGAATGAAGTGCCAAAGTCTCCTCATTCCACCAGAGAAGTGAGGTTAACCATGAAAATGGTCTAAACGGATAAAAATATCTTTCCTAACACTGACCGGACTTCTCCACTTGAATTCCTCAGCAATCGGAGAAAGTGATCAGTAAAATACCTGCAGGTCTTAAAAGGAAAGTCATTCCTGTTAATGCAGTTCCTGCTCTAGAAACCATCTTATGTGGCCATGTTTTTCAATTTGAGCATTTAGCACGTTTAGCATTATGGAAATGTTATCGGTGACGCCCGACGTCCCGCAGTGTTGTAGGAACGTTTATAAATATTCTCCTAACCTGTAGAAACCCTGACAGACTGAATGAATGAAACACATTCATTCAACCACAACATTCAGAAAACCTTCCTCTAAGCTAGATTTGTGAGCTGGCGTAATATGATCGCGATGCAGGACCTTGACACGACACTTTGGGGTTAGTGGGACACATTCATCTGGACGGTAAGGGACAAAAACAATTTAATTGTAATTTGATCATGTTGAGGCTTTTGAAGCTGTAAAACTATACAGCTGCCCGAAGAAGCACAACCTGGTGAGAATACTTTTAATTTTAAGATGGTGCTTGACAATTCCTTTAACTTTTGAGGACAGTGCTCATAGGGCTACAAAAGCCCTATATAAGCCCTTCATGACAACTGACATAACCCTGAATAAACATTTATAACCTTACTGACAATTTCCATGGCTTGTTGAAATTTGTTCATAGCGCTACATAAGCCCTACATAAGCCCTTCATGACAACTGGCATAAACTGGAATAAACAGTTACAGCCTTATTAACAACTTTTCATGTCAAATTGACATTTTTGTTTTCGTAGGTCTACATAAGCCCCGTATAACCTCTGAGTCGCTGGCGGGGGGGGGGGGGGGGGGGGGGGGGGGATTTTGTTGACATAACGTTCCATCATGATATTTTTCCAGGCTGATTTATGTTACAACACTATAACAACTGACGTTATAATCTCAGTGTACAGCATACGTATGTTTCTGAGTTTAACGCAAAGTCATAACAAAGCTACGATACCATAATGACAGGATTGTGCATATTCTGATAGACCTCTACTTATAAGATATTTATTAATGCTTATGCCGATGTCATAACATCACAATGACAGAATTATGGATAATAATCGCTTGTGTCTGTGTGAATAAGTTTAATTTGACTATTTATTAGATTTTAACGTAAATTCATGACAGTACGATGACACAGTAATGTTAGAGTTATGTGTATATGTGTACATATATATATAATATATATATATATATTTATATATATAAAATAAAACATCACTGCAACCATAAATGTGTTTGCTTTGGATGTTTGAGATGTTATAACCAGAAGTCAGCTGCTATAACACTCTTAACACAACCTTATGTCACCTGACTCAGGTGTTATGTCATCTTGACATCAGAATTCATGAAGAATAAATTAATTAATATAATATAATATAATATAATATAATATAATATAATATAATATAATTCTGGACTAACGAGTATGAACGTGGTGTCCGCTGTACACAACATATTTCTAAAATAAACGAAGCTGCACTACACTCATGCGTTATGCAAAAGGTCAGTCAGTCATGCGCAGAATCTCAAGAATGCATTATGGACACACGTACAAATGACTAGTCTGTAAGTTAATATCCTGTCACAGCTATTCGCACCACAGATACTGCTCTAATGCACGTGCTGTGAGTCAAACCGGGTGGATTTTCCATGGTCCTGGACGACGTGGAGGACATCCCACTGTGTGTTCATAGCAACGTTTAGCCTTGACCTATATGAGGTGACGGTTTATACGGCGGTCTCTGTTTACAGAGGCCTTCTCTCCATCCAAGGATGTGTGAGATGGCGGGACATGGCAGTACAGCTCACATCCAGTGAAATGAGCTCCTCTAATGCCTGAGCTTCAAACCAATGTACTAATCACATTTCACTTCCATAGAATGCTTGTCATTTATTATTTATCCACCCCCCCGTGTTAGCATTTTGGGCTTCCCTTTGTTTGGTTGCGTAACAACTATGAGTCATTTTCCTGAACACCCAAATAGCACAGAGTCTCTTGCTTATTGTAAGGTCGTGCTCTTAGAAGGAGATTTACTCATCCGGGTGGTAATGCATTTGAGGATGATTCACAGCTCAGGAGTGACGGAAGGCAAATCTACACGGGTAAAACAAAGAAACCGACTCGAAATAACACTTTAAAGAAGAAGTGAAGCAAAGGCACGCGTCTGAGGATCTTCTCCCATGTTGTGGCTTTCACACAAAGCAGTGACTTTAAAATATCAACAAAGAGCCCGAAATAGAAGATTTTCACGCCAGGTCTAGCGTGAAACAAAACCCCCCAAATAAATAAATAAAAAAGCGAACTTTGTTAGATTTATGCTCTATTCCAAACCCCCGTTTTCTCATTTAAATGCAAATCCTGGCGTTTCACCAGCTGCCTGTATGTCAACTGTGTTTAGGGATGCTCAGCTTTCATTGTTACATCACCGTAACGCGTGAATTTTTCAAAATAAAGTGAGCACTCTCTTCTTAAACTCTGTCATTTATCCGGCGCTGAAAGGCTCCATTTGCGTAAAAGCACAATCGATTGCCATCATGCAAATCGTGTTAAAAAAAAAGAAGAAAAGGTTGCATTTAGTTACCGTGAACTTGCGGATGTAGTCGGACACGCTGAACCCGCTGGTGTTGAGGAGCAGAGATTTGTACAGTGACGTCCCCATGTCTTGATGTCTTTACTGGAGATCACAACAGCGGCATTCTTTAAATCTGGACTCTCGGGGGACCATGATCGTTCTGGACCCCTAAATGAGTTCTGTCTTCGTTGCCCTGTTCCCTGTCGTCTATGTTTGCGCCCCTGCTGATACCAGAGTCCCCTAAACGCGGCACCGGGCCCAGAGCACTTCCTGCTCAGAGATAGCAGCTGCCTGAGATTAGTCCGGTATGCTGGAAATGTCAGGGTCCTGTTTTTTTAACGGGGTACAGATACATCGGAACTGTCCCTAGAGAAGGTTTGAGTGTTGTTTCCGTTATTACTGCGGATCAGAGGGCAGGACAGGACACTCTGGTCTGGAATAAAGATAGTGTGATTGTGTGTGTTTCTCACAGTTTTCTCTCAAAGTAGCGCTGCATTGTGGCGGCATCAGGTTCCCGAGCAGATCCGTCTTCTCGTAATGGTCGCTGGATATGATTCATGTTTTATACATCCATAAAACTTTCAGATTTCCTTCATTATAAAAGCTTGGGTTGAAGTGAAGGTGTTTATTCTGGGATGATGGTCAACAAGCTGTGATATGTGATGCGTCAAACTCACATACCAGATAACAGCACCGACGCAGTCATCAGGGCAGACGAGGTTCTGACTCACACTGAATTCTTCTTCTTCTTCATTTAACTTCAGTAAGTGCTTTATCCCGGTCAGGGTTGTGGTAGATGCGGAGAACGCTATAAGCACGAGCCGGGGACACACCCTGGTTGAGATGACAGCAGAGTACAATCAAAACATTCACACACTTATTCACACCTAGGCGATTTAGAACAGCCAGTCCAACCAGAGAACCTGGAGGAAACAACCAGAGAACACATGGAGAACATGCAAGGACACCAGGAACCCTGGAGCTGTGCCAATGTGCCACCATTTACATTTATTTGGGAAACTTTTCTAGAGTGAACTTTTATCTACAAGACATACATGGAATGGGTGTGTAAATGTGTGTGTGCAAATCTCTTGCAAAGTTCCACATAGAACCTTCACATGTTCTCCCAACCAGACAAACCTGAAGAACTCTTCAGCGAACCAGATTTGACAGTGGCAGTTTGCTAGCACAAGATGCGGAGTTTCTGAATCGAAAGGCAACATGACTGACAGCTGTTTAAAGACGCCTCCTTGTCCTGATTGGTTGAATGTTCTCTCTCCTCACTTACAGTACAGAGTCTGCCAGAGTTGCATGAAGTTTAGGAGAAACGTCACCAATAGAGCTTTACCTCAAACAATCACTCACTGCTCCTTCAAGACTGTTTGAAAATCAGGTAGAACTTGAGCAGAGGTTTGAGTCCCAGGTGTGTACCCCACTCTATGATATCTATGCATGAAGCATGAGGCATCCTTGCACATGATTATGTATATGATATATACATATATATATGATATATATTACACAATTGGTTGTAAAAGAAAACACAAAGGAAACAAAATGCACTGTATTGGTGAAGGAGAGATCTAAAGTAGGACTGCTTGGTGCTAAATTGGAGGAGAAAGGATATGAAAATGAGAAATATTGCCTAAGGAGGAGAGTGCAGTCTCTCATTCTGCACTTACACCTTCATTTTCAAACAGTTGATATTTACGTAGCGATAAGCCGAAGGGTGGAAAGCTGCTGGCTGTGTGTATTTGATAGGAAAATTAGCTTGGAGACTCTGTTGCTCATATGAGGTTGGTGTGTGTGTGGGTGTATTCTTCTTCTAGGTGGCACTGTAAACACTTCAGCTTGTTCTTACTTGTTAACAGTCTAATAACTAAGTGTGTTTTCTGTGACAGAGTGTGTTTTCTGATGGTCTGTTGTTCCTGGCGTTGCAGGTGGTATATTAAGTGTGCCAAGCCACAGAAACAGGCATGAGTGATTTGTCTGAAAGCGAGGTGGATTTCAATGACTCGTTCTCTCTCTCTCACACACACAGAATTCCTGCGGTGTGCCAACGATGAGCAAATAAAAACATGGGCCCAAACAACACATGCATAATATAGCGTTTTAAACGTGTTGTCACTGGATGTTGAAACCTTTCCTGCATAATCGAAATGAAATCAGGTGACATGCTCACTGGATAGTATGGTGTCATTAAAAAAATGTCTCTGTGGATGAAATTCCAGAGATAGATTTTAGGATTTGGCTGCCATCTGGTGGTTAAAATACACAACAGGCTGTACGTGAAGTGAAGCAGATATTATTCTCAAATACAGCTTCATAAATTCAGAAAGATAACTGTGCAATATTCGGAGGAACTCGCGATTTTCCACAGATTCGGTGTGACGTCATCACAACGCGCATTCAGCCAAAGCCGTCTTTGGTTCACGTGTGTCGAACACGAGTACGGCTAAAACGTGTGAAAGACAAATTGCGCAAAACAATTCAGTGCAAGTGCAATTTCGCCGATTCAAAAAACGCACAAATTATTCTGTAAATCGAATCGCAAATGTTGAAGAAAGCCGCAACGGACTCAAGCATTTCTGGCCGCAACCGTCACATAAAAACTCTGCGTGGACTGAGATATATATATATTAGATAGAATGGTACACTGAATAAACACCTTACTTATTAAAGGAATAGTTTTGGGGGACAGGAAACAAATATCAAATATACATGATGTCTCACTTAGCAAAATGTAAACAATGTATCTTACTTTACGTGGATCCATCCACTTTGCATTTACATAAGTGTATTCCGTTGTCTTTTGTCTGGGTTGTGTTTTCATAGATGTATAATCTTATAATAAGCACGTATATGCAGCATATATAGACACAGCTTTAGAAGAGCACTTAAAAGATCGGTTTCTGAAATATCCTGTCAGGTTAGCGTACACTAGCCAGCCAAGTATAGCATCTGCAAAATTGACAAATTTGTGAAAATGACCTACAAATTCTGTCAGAAACCTTGTCAGTTTAGCGCTTATTAGCTAGCCGGTTAGAGTTAGCAGAGTACATGATAAAATATACAGTATGTATAAATATGGCCTAAAACCCTGTCCGAATTCCTGTCTGCTCATGTTAGCCAGCTGGATAGAATCAGCAGAGTATATTACTTCAAAAGAAATCATGAACATGTCAGATTAGCGTATTTTAGATAGCTGGCTGGAAATAGTAACAGTAAAAATCCTGTTAGGGCTCCTGTCAGGTTAGATTGTGGTAGCTAACAGGCTTGAGGTAACAGTGTAGATTATAAACAATTAAGACTATAATAAAGTCCTTCCAGAAATCTTCTAAGGTTAGCTCATGCTAGCTAGCTGGTTAGAGTTAGCTGTGTTAGCTCTGTAGGATTAGCTGTAGCTAGGTTAACTGCTCCTAGGTTAGCTGGCTATGGTTTACTTATGTAATTTCTTTTAATATGATCTAGAAATCCGTTCAGGTTAGCTTGAGGCAGCTAAATGATGAGATTTAGCAGATTGTAAACTTTTAGAAACAGGACCTGAATATTTTGTCAGAAATCTTGTCAGAATAGCTCTTGTTCGCTAGCTAGCTAGCTAGAGCGAACAGTGTTTATTAAGGTGAATTGAAAGTCCTTTCACAAATCCTGTCAGGTTAGCTCATTTTAGCTAGGGTTAGCATGTGTATGTGTTATGAGGATTTATGAATATGACCTAAAAATCCTGTTAGGTTAACCATTGTTAGCCACCTCCAAAGAGTTAGCAGTGTAGATTATGGATGTTTAAAAAGAATTCAAAATCCTTTCAGAAATCCTGTCAGGTTAGCACATATCAGCTAATTGGCTAATGTTAGCAGCTAAGATGATAAATATTACTTCAAAATTCCTTCAGAAATCCTGTCAGGTTAGCTCATAGTTCGTAGTGGCTAGCTTTCTACATTTAGCAGTTCATGGACATCGAGCGTGAATGCATTTTTCATTCAAAGAACAAATAGAACGTGTTTTGTTAGTCTGTTAGCCTAACGTACCGCTTTATGAGCTTTAAAAATAAATCACGTAGAGTTTTCCAGATTGAATCAAAGTGCATCAAGTGAATTAAGTTACATATTCACAAAATTTTTAAATGGTTCACAGCAAAAAACAAAAACAAAACAACAACAAAAAAAAAATTCACCAAAAACAGGAACAGATGCATTTTACAGAGGTGTAAGAAACGTTTGCAGAATGAGTCGCATTTGCATACATGCATATTCATGAGGGTATTTTAATCAGTGGTTTAAAAACAGATTAACAATGTTTATGAAATAAACATTATTGAACCAATAACAACTATGAAATAGCAAACTCTTTTCCAACAAAGCTGCGTAAATAAGATCAATTATAATTTGCAAATTAACGTGACAGAGCTATTTATTTAAAATAATAATAATAATAATAATAATAATAATAATAATAATAATAATCGTAGGGTTTATACTGTATGTGTGTATACAATGAATGAGCACAATATAAAGATGTATTGCTATCATCATTGAGAATGATCCTATGATCTTAGTTTTAATTAAATGAGGTTGATTTATTATCCACACTGAGACATAATGGCAGGAGTGTGTGTGTGTGCGCGCGAGTGTTTGATCCTGCCCATCCCCAGGGCATGGAGCAGGAGAGTGTATATTATTCATACAGATGATGCTCCGGAGCAAAGCCATGAATTTAAATCAGAGCATTTCCTGCAAGAATGTACACAAGGACCAAAACGTGTTACATCATCCTCTCACGGAGGAATGGGAAATATTTCCCATGAGTCAGGTTTGAGGTTTGCCGTTATTAAGATTAATGCAGGATGCGGATGCTCATTTTTTATCCTATTTCCCGAAATCTATACATTATTTATCACAATGATGATCAGTATTAACATACTGACAAAAACACAGTCCCTTCCCATGCTCAGGGCTTCTCCTGATGGCAAGTAAGAATAAAAATAAGAAATGCTGTGAGCGAGATGACCATGAAGGCGTTTCGATATTTTACGGTCATATAATCTCCATATTATGAATATGACTTTTTAAAAATGATGGTCTTTAGAGGAGTTCAGCCAAGCAGTTAAAGCTTCATACAAAAAAAAATAAAGGCTAGCATTGCAAAAAACAAACAAACAAACAAACAAACAAAAAAATAACAGTGTAATTGTGAGATTAGGACTGGAAGAGAAGAGAAGGGTTAAGAGTGCAGACGGCGTAACGGCCGACTCTCAGCTCCTGCTGTGCTCTTGATGGATGTGACAGCCGTATGCAAATAAAGGTGCTGAAACACACACGTTTGTCTTACTATCTTTGTAAGGACCTTTTCTTAGTAACAAAGTAAACCAGTTGGTTCTTTTATTTTGTTTTCTTTTGAATGGGGACCAGCCAAATGTACTCAAAATGGCCAGATATTCCTTCCCTTGTGGGGGGAATGGTTCCCGCCAAGATATAAAACACACACACACACACACACACACACACGCACACACACACACACACAGCTTGACTCATGTTGGAAAATCCCCATTCCAACCCTCACTGAGTCTAGGGTTATATACACAACAGAGATTATCTTACATTTTTGTTTTTGTTATTGTTATTCTAAATGCAAATTTTGAACTGTACTTCTCCCAGTTATTGTGCACTTTTTTTCCTCTGAACATCATTACGCATTAGAAGTAATGCAGAAGTAAGTGGACTTATATACCGTATATTGGCACTGAATACCGAGTGCTGCTTCACAGCTCCAGGGTCCTCACTTTAATCCTGAGTTCAGGTTAGGAGTGTGTGAACGTTTCCCAGCCAGGATGTATGCCTCACACCCAGTGTTCCCGGCATACACTCCATGATATTCCATGACCCTAACCAGGATGTCGGGGTTTTTTTTTAAAACCAAAATACACTAGATTGCCAAAGGTTTGTGGACACCTAACCGTAACACTCTTATGTGCTTGTCAAACGTCCTATTGCAGATTTATCCCCCCTTTATTGTTTTAATAAGCTCCACTCTCCTGCAAACGCTTTCCACCAGATTTTGTTGCATGGCTTTGGGGATTTATGTTCATTCAGCTACAAGAGCATTGATGAGGTTGAGATCAGGCGCTGATGTTGATGTGAGGAGACTCCAGTTCCAGTTCATCCAAAAGGTGGTCAGTAGCGTTGACGTCAGGGTTCTGAGCAGTTCTTATACATTCTCGTTACCTTCACACACCACTTCTTCATGGAGCTCGCTTTGTGCGGTTTGTGGCATACGGGAACAGTGTTTGGGCCGCTTAGTACCAGTGAAGGGAAACTGTAATGCTACAGCGTATGGGTGAACGTGATGGTCAGGTGTCCACATACTTTTGGCCATATAGTGAATATCATATAAAGTGAAGAGCAGGAGTTTGCACAAAATACTCGGATTTTTCTTCTTGTTTATATTCCTCTAAAGACCTTTTCCAGGTCGTATTTATCTCACTAAACACTTTTTTTTAAAAAAAATCTCTCGCTATCATTTTCTCTCTGTGAAAGTTATTTTTCCTGGTTTAAGGTGTCTGAGAGCACTTGAGAGTCTGAGAGGTTTAAGGTGTCTGTTTTTCTGATTCCCAGCTCACAGCAGTTAACTGCTCACGGCGGAGGTCTGAGCCTGCATGCTGAATCCCGTTAAATGAATAATGAATTGTTTTGTAGACAAAACTGTAAAACAGAACTCAAGTGTGAAAACTCAAGCTTTTATTTATAGATTATTTTTTCTTTCTGACTGACATACATGCAATGACCTGTCCATGCAAATCAGCACACACACCCCCCCCCATCCCCACCCGCCTCCCTTGCTCCTCTCCTCACTCAGTTAAAAGTTAAATAAGGACAATAACGCCCTCTCAGCGAGCAAATAACAAAGTTAAACAAACCATCTCTCAGGGGCACGCTTTGCATTATTAAACACACCTGGTACTTTGAGCCAGTCCTCTGAATCTCAGAGATCATTAGAGCGCTGTATTATTAAGAGCTACAGAAGTAGCTACTAGACCGTATCTTTTTAATCTCGGCCAAGGATAATGTCACATTACTGTAAGTCCGTTACTGATAATCGGTGCTAAAGGAGATAAAGGTCCACACTGCTCACCGGAGACGGCAGGAGATTAGTCCCAGAGACTTTTAAAATCCAAGCACAGAGCAGTTGAGGACTGAGGTTCTTGAACAAAACATTTGCCAAATGTGGCACCTGAGATTTAAAGTCACAACCTTCTGGTTACTAAAGAAAACAGAAAAAAAATTCAACCCGAGTCCAGTTTCAGCCCAATAAATTAACAGTACGTCATTTGAAGGCAGGATAGCCATTTTCGGACGGCATGCGATGATGCGATCTATATAAAAATCAATTGTGATGAACATTTCTCAAAAAAAAAAAAATCAATTAAAACGTGCACGAATGTCATACGGGGCGCGAAACAATTTCGTGCGATCGCAAATTTCGCCGGTCCGAGTAGTTTTACGCAGGGAGAAGAAGAAAAAAAAAGCACAAAGTTGCATCGCAAAATTTTGAAGACAGATGTCGCAAAAGCAAGAATTCCTGCCCACAGAAATCACAAAAATAAATAAATGAATAAATACGGACTGGCTTCATAAGATTTTGTTAGATTCCATTTTGGATAAATTAAAATGATTTACTCCTTTTGTTGACGTTTGACCGAAATTATACAACAAAACGCTACCTTTCTGGTACTTCATTCCAGATTCTATGTAAATCCTAACCTTGGTCATTATCTCTCTCATCTGCATGTTGTCTAAACAAATGACTCTCTTTGACTGATCTGGGAACTGGGAGAGTGGTAGGCGTGGCCTGTAAAGGCATTCTGTGAAACCACACAAAATAGCTTGGCACGAATTACATTTGTCTTCTTTATCTAGTACTAGTGAAGCCCCGAGACTTAGTACTAGATAAAGAAGTGACAGACTGAGAAAGAGACCAAATGTCTTGGTGTAAATTACAAGTGTTGTCTCAATTTTTTTCTAAGGGCATGCAAACTTTTTCACTCGACTCGTGCTGTAATATCGCCGAGAGCGACATTTTGAAATGACTAAGCTTCAGTCCTAACGTTCGTGTGTGAGAAAGAGACGACGGTTTATATCAGAGCGAGACAGAAAGGGAACTGGAGCTTTCACAGCTGGGCTAAAGGGACACGGACCAACTGAAATGTGAGCAGCCATTTGTTCTGTAGATGAAAAACAGAGAGAGAGAGAGAGAGAGAGAGAGAGAGAGAGAGAGAGAGAGACATGAATGGTTATGATTAACTTCCCCTTGAAAAAACAGCAGCGACACTTGCAAAGAATGTTTTCCCTCTGATGTTTAATATAGTCGTGGTGATTATTACACTTACGTACGCTTTAACCATTTGTGAAATAAACGTTAATGAAAAGGCCATAAAATAGACGATGCACTTAAATAAGAGTGGAAAAGCAACAATAAATAAAGTAAGTTCCCCAGCATCAGCCTTGGAGTCCCCTTGTTAATCAAATGCATTTACAAATGAAAAATGGCTCACCGGAACGTTAAAATTCTTTTTTTTTTTAAAAAAGAAGAAGAAAAACAAGAAGAAGTCGATCAGCTTACTACACGGTCGGTGTGAGACACACAGCATCAATCATCTGATAAAACGGAGAACTCTTTGGAAAGGTTTAGGATCAGTGACCTGGATAAAGGATACTTAACTTGTGCGCTCAGTACTTTACGGCCCTGTTTACGCCTTAAATTAACGTTCATAATAAACGACTGAACGACGCTCGGATGCAGCCCCACGGAGAAAGTCACACAAGTGTGAAAGAAAGCAGGAAACTTGGACTCTGCCCAAGCAGGGGTTCCCTCCGTCCAGTGTGGGGCTCCCTCTGCCCAAGCAGGGGCTTACTCCCCTTCTGCCAGGTCTGGGGACTCTCTGCCCAAGCAGGGGTATCCTCCGTCCAGTCTGGGTGTTCCTCTGCCCAAGCAGGGGCATCCTCCGTCCAGTCTGGGCCTTCTTCTGCCCAAGCAGGGGCATCATCTGTACAGTCTGGGGCTTCTTCTTCCCAAGCAGGGGCATCCTCTGTCCAGTCTGGGGCTTCTTCTACCCAAGAAGGGGCATCCTCCGTCCAGTCTGGGGCTTCTTCTGCCCAAGCAGTGGCTCCCCGGTCCAGTGTGGGGCTTCTTCTGTCCAGTCTAGGGCTCCCTCTACTAGGTCTCGGGCTCCCTCAACCCAAGCACGGGCTTCCTATGTCCAGTCTGGGGCGCTTCTGCCCAGGCAAGGGCCTCCTCTGTCCAGTCTGGGGTTCCTTCTTTAGTAGCCACTCTCTGGTACTACAGCCACACACTATCGGCCAAATCCAATCTCATTCTGTGTTATACCCCATTTCTCTTCCACAATATATAAATATGTTATTTAGCATATAAAAGTTGTCCAAGGTTCCCATCAGGTTCTGTATCCTGGTTTTATGGAATAAAATGAAAACACGTACTACAATCACAGCTCGAGCCAGACCTCTGGAGGCTCTCCAGTCAAGTTCACACTTGTCTCCAGTGGGACATGCCGCGCAATCATAACCGGATTAGCAGAAATGCTCGTTAATGCAAGATGTAAACAGGGCCTGTATAACAAGCTCAATATTTCACATTTCAAAGTTAAAGTGAAAGTTCAGCAAATAAAAAAACAAGCAGCTGAGACATGTTTGGTGTGTGAACTCTGCATCTGTAATTTCGCACCGGCTAATGTAGGTGACGTGTCAGAAAAGATTGACGGCCTCCAGTTTAGCATTGTGCAACTACATGTCTAAATCATCAGACTTGCCGATGTGGTTTCTCACGCCGCACGCCACACTGTCGCGGAGCTAAAAAAAAAAACACTCGCATTTCGGTTCCAAACCCGAACGACTTCGTTCCATCAGACTCGAGCGAGGGGCGTGGCCTAAAGATTTACGGTTGAGAATAATACTTCACATCTGTTATTATATATTTACTATGGATGTATTCTGTCATGCTTATGTTATGTCGTGTGCATGATGCTAAACTGGTAGCGATAAGCTTCCCTTAACTGTTCTGCAACATCTAGCGGAAGTACGAGCAGCTTTAAAGTCTAGCTGGCTCAAAAAAACCCGGTTGATCTTTTTTTTAAAAAAAATAACAAAAGAATAGTGTGATGTGAATGAGAACGTGTGCATCATGTTGACAAATCGCTTGGATAAAAGGGAAAGAAAAAAAAACATACCCACAACAGTCCTCCTGAATTAATACATTCCATAAAATCTGTTTAGAGATAAATAGAGAAGATTCCTACATGTCCATGTTTACAATATTTAAATAATCGCCGCGGTGACCGTTCCCCCGTCCACGTGTGACTCCACAGACCGTCAGCCACCTGAGCCAAACGTTCATCAGTCCCGACTCCACGCCTTCCTCCCGGATACACACGTCACCCGGGGGGCCGTGCAACACGAGTCCTGACCTTTCACCTGGCAATCATGTGTGGCTCCGCCCCCTTACAGGATCAGTCTCTGGCCCAGGATCTTACGGTTGATCTCGGCTAAGGCCACGGAGAAAACGAAAGCCTTCTCGTCCGACAGGTTGGCGTAAATATCGACCTCCCGCTCCTGTTTTTCTGGAAAACATACAAGAGTGTGTACAATGTCGGTACAAGAATCTATGAATATACATGAAGATGCAAATTAGAAACACACACACATGTCCATGTCATCACTAATAAGCTAATAAACTGATTAAACGCTAGTCAACTTACAGTATCTCACAAAAGTGAGTACACCCCTCACATTTTTGTAAATATTTGATTAGATCTTTTCATGTGACGACACTGAAGAAATGACACTTTGCTACAAAGTATTGTAGATGCCCAATTTGGGCATTTTCACTTAGGGGTGTACTAACTTTTGTTGCCAGCGGTTTAGACATTAATGTCTGTGTGTTGAGTTATTTTGAGGGGACGTTACACAAGCTGTACACTCACTACTTTACATTGTAGCAAAGTGTCATTTCTTCAGTGCTGTCATAGGAAAGATATCATCAAATATTTACACAAATCTGAGGGGTGCACTCACTTTTGTGACATACTGTTGATCTGGCTAACTAATGACCTGATGAAATATGATTTTACCATGACAACCAACATCTGTCACCAACTTATCACTAACATTAGCTAAACGAGCTCTTAGAAAATGCTAAAAGTGGCCGGGTTCCATTTTCATCGTCTAAAGTCACGTGATTGGTCCAAATCTGTGGCAATGATTAGTTATCGTTGTGACCCGAAATCCATTTTTATGCAAAAAATATCACAGAGAGTCTGTTTTTATTGGAAAACGTGACTTTAAAAAGGCGTCAATGAATCATCTTTGGACTGATGTGACTGCAGATAAAGGATATATGGATATTTGAATACTATTTTAATGTGTGAAAAACACATCTAAAGATGATGACTAAGGTATTCCTCTTCTGTGTGTAAAACTCTGCGGCTGAGCTAAGAATAGGTTTAAAGCTGAGAAACTGAAATCGATCGGCACAGTGTGTGTGACTCAGACGGGAGAGAATGACTGCAATGAGAGAAATATCTTTCAAAAAAAAGAGGCATGTCTAGAAATGAGTGAAATATATATATATATATATATATATATATATATATATATATATATATATATATATATATATGAAATAAATAAATAAATTCAGATGAATCATCACATTTTCCATAAATGACCTCATGAGTACTGATATTTACAGCACAGAACATGTTGAAACTGATAAAGTTCCAGTTTAAAGGGCAAAGGGGGGGGGGGGGGGGGGGAATAAAATGACCGTGATACAGAGCTATGGAACGGTTCTTGAGAGGTTGTTAATGCTGCAGAAAACTTCTCGTTTTTGTTATCAGACCACGTGTTACGTCTCTGTGGTTTCAGTGAGATGTTTACAGTAAAAGAGGAAGATGTTAAGGAGGAAATAAAGCACTAAAAGCACTAGTGTAAAAAAACAACAACAACAACAACCTGTCACTGAGTATAATGGTGTGTATTCCAACTTTAGCATCAAATATTTACCAAATTAAAGAGTCGCAACAAAATTAAATGTTTTCCCAAGACTCCTTTAAGAATATTAAACAGAGAGGAAGAGAGAGAGAGAATGAGGCAGGGATTGAGAAAGAGTGACGGTAAGACTGTAAGAGAGAGAGAGTGATTCACGGTGAGTGAGAGAGAGAGAGAGAGAGAGAGAGAGAGAGAGAGAGAGAGAGAGAGAATGAGAAATTAAGAAAGAGACAGGGATTGAGAAAGAGTGACAGAGTAAGACTAAGAGAGAGAGGGATTAATGGTGAGAGAGAGAGAAAGAGAGAGAACGAGACATTAAGAAAGAGACAGGGATTGAAAAAGAGTGATAGCGTAAAGACTGTAAGAGAGAGAGGGATTAATGGTGAGTGAGAGAGAGAGAATGAGACATTAAGAAAAAGACAGGGATTGAGAAAGAGTGACAGAATAAGACCGGAAGAGAGAGAGGGATTAATGGTGAGTGAGCGAAAGCGAGAGAGAGAGAGAGAGAGAAAGCGAGAGAGAACGAGACATTAAGAGAGAGAGGGATTAATGGTGACAGAGAGAGAGAGACTGTATGAAAGAGGGAGATGAAGACAGAGTGAGACAGTAAAAGACAGACAGAGTGAGACAGATTGAGAGAGAGACAGAGTGTGTGTGTGTGTGTGTGATGTACGGGGAGGATTTTTTGTCAGAAGAGACGGAGCATCAGAAGCCAGCTCACCTTTCTCCTCCTCCTGCTTCTTCAAGCCGACGGTCTTCGGCCTGCCCCGCCCTCTCCGGATGGTATCCGATTGGCTGTTGGAGCGGGACCGCCTCCTGTTCTCCATATCATTGGTGGAGGTCAAGTTGATCTTCTCCCTTCTTATTCTTTCTGGTCGTCTTCTCTTGGCGTCCGATTTGTCTGACAGGAGATCGGAGGAAATCGGAATCAGATGCACATTAAATACACGCATTAAATAATTTTAAAAAAAGGGTTAAAACTTTAATATGCACTGCTAGATAAAGGAATACAATTCAGAAAAAGAATGAGCTCACAAACGGGTGACGTTAGAGAAACTCATTCGTTTCGTTTGATCATTATTTATTGATTATTTTATATCATTCTCTTTTATTTAAACGATATTTCTGTCCACTTTTTACGAGGCAACATTACAGTATTATTAATGAATTATTATACACTTTCATGTTTTAGATTCATTTTTATTCATTTACCCACACAAATGCTTCCTCTCCGACTTTTCATTTCTTACTCTTAACCCACGTACGAAATCCACCGAATCCAAAATGGCTTCCTGTTCCCTAGACACGCGCACTACAAAGGGTACAACATAAGGGCACTGTAGAACATATGCAGTGCACTGGACACCTTATAGAACTTGATTTCACACACACACACACACACACACACACACACACACACACATAATATATATATATATATATATATATATATATATATATATATATATATATATATATATATATATATATATATATGACGACTCTTCTCATATTTTAGCTCCTCCTACTTTCAGAGGAGTAAATCATATGCGCATATTTAAACAAAGTCCAAGTCACACATTTATAACCTTATTTCATTTAAAAAAAAAAAAAGATGGATAAAAGTATCAGTTAATGTCTTATTTATTTTCTTATATATATATATATATATATATATATATATATATATATATATATATATATATATATATATATATATATATGTAGATATTTTAGTATTTCATAGTTTAATACCTTGAGTACTTTAATATTAAATATTATATATTGAATTACGTTAAAATATTACAGATTTTTTATTTTAATTATTTTTTTTGAGGCATTAAATGAAATTAAATAATATATACATATACTGTATAATTTATTTATTTATTTATTTATAACGCTGCACTGTTGCCACTCTGTCAGAACGCATGAATATTACGCCACATCTAAAAATTCCTCCCGTATTGTGAAACGGATGATCACGCTGGCGTTTTATTCATCTATTTATTTCATTTTTAAACACGGCAGCGCCGTGTCTCCTCCCCGTCTCACTGCAGCGTGTCATTCCTACACAATACTGCAGGAATCCTGATCTCGTCAATAACCTGCCCTAACAGGAACGGCTCTGTCCTGCAGCTCGTTTGAGTCGTGTCCTCCCTGATGCTGCTTTCCGTCAGTGTCAGAATGGGTCTTGTTTAAAATCCCTGAGAAACGCTGATACAACGCTCACGCCCCTGTTTAACCGGCGGCCGTGACGGAAATGAAATATTTATCCATGAAGATCAAATCCAATGTAGGTTTGAAACCGTGAATATAATCATGCTTTACGCTCTCAAACCGAGCGAGGGCCGGTCAGCCTAAATAAAATCCTGACCCATTTGAAAATCGAGCAGTTATTCTTAGCGTGAGCTCAGTATAAATAGTCCATCCTGCTTAGAGAACAAGCAGAGAACACTGAAACCTGAGCACTCAAAGCAAAAAAAAAAAAATCTCTCAGAACACACTTCCTCTCTTGAAAAGGAGAAAAAAAAAACCCCTTCGCTAGTCATGTGAAGTCAAACTTCTGCTGTACGAAGAGTTCAGGATCCGTCACTCATAATCTGGACTGCATTATGTAAACCAAAGGGTCGAATTTATTATGCAGTTGATTGGAGTTTAAAGCTCTGCTACAAAGAGGCCTGTGTTTAACATTCCTCTCATAACTGCGAGCCGAGCGTCAGCCAGCGGTTACACACTCAAAACACCACAAATATGCTGCTACAGTAAACTCCTTAACGCGAGACGCAGACTGTAGCGGTGTTTTTGCGCTTCTCAGTCAATATATTCTTACGCTCGATCGAGTCCCACCGTGTGTCACGGAAAAACCCCAACACGATGTAAATGCAGTTTTTAATCAATCTAGCCATCCATCCATCCAATTCTTATATATATGTTTTTTTTTACCTTTTTTTTTTTCCTTTTCAGAAAGATGGCAGCAATCTGATACCCAGGTTCAAGATCAGGCCAATACCAGTCAATAGAAGAAGAAAAATAAAGTAGATCAGATATCGAGGGGGAAAAAAAGAAGAAGGAATTTCATCATCTGTTAAAAAAAAAAAAAAAAAAAAAAAAAGACTGGAATTGGATTTGGAATATTCTGATTATTTTTGATTTGGAATGTTTACATATTAAGAGACTTGATTTTTTTTTCTCTCCCCAGGATTGCTTTTTAATATGTATAGTTTTACTTTTGAAGTTAGTTAATGTTTCATTGGAAGTGTTTTTGTGTATCTAAATATTTTTTTGGATAACCGAATAATCAAAGCTGCGGTTTTGTGCAAGTCGTAGTTGTAGCCATGCGGCTTGACCCCCCCCCCCAACACCCACCACCCCCGGCCCTTTGTAGTTGAAAAAGAAATAATAAAAAATCGGATCAGTATCGACGTCGGCTGATACTCGTGGTTTCAGTCTCGGTATCGGAAAAGAAAAAGTAGTATCGCGCCCGTGCCCGTTTCCGTGCCCGCTCTCATTCTTTATTTTAACTGGCTTCATTTTCCTTACCGTGGCCTAGGCGAGCGCAAATGCAGAAACGCTAAATATAACAGTTACGATGTTTAACAAGGATTTAATTTTATTGTTCCAATCTAGGTCTAATCTAATTGGACCCCAAAGAACCCCAAAATCTTTAGGGCTACGTTCCCATTAACAAACTGATAACAGACAATCAGATTTTCTGCCTTATTTCAGTACAGATCTTTCCACGTCAGACCTGAGCCCCTTTCTTATGTAGTCCTAGATCTGATACATATCTGATGTGTAGCGACGAGACCCGAACGAGAACGCCAGCACGTCGGCTTTCCCCTCCCGATGCGTACGCGCATATCGCCGTCATCGTCATCACCATCATCCAGGGGTCTCAAAACAACCAACAAAACAACAATGCAGGAGAAGAACAGCAACAGAAGCGACTATTCTCGGTGGGAAAATCGGAGCACGTGAAGGGCGTCTCGGCCGACGGGTGCGTTCACATCAAAGACAGACACGCGTCACTTCCTGTTATGAATGTGAACCGTCAAGATAGACGGATCCTAGCTGATCTAAACAATCCCAACCGTCCACAGAAGCTTGTGATCGCGTGAACGTAGCCAAATCACTCGAATTCTCATATCACAACACGCATTTATGGTTTAATCGCCTTTAATCCTTTAATAAATAACTCGTTTCGGGTCGCATCCGAGCCTCGCACTGAGCGGTCGGTAAATTCCACAGCGATACTGCTTTCATGAATTATTCGCTATTCACGATCGTCTTCTTTCTTCCCGCAGGAATGGCGAATAAACTCACGATTAAATGTAGTTATTGAAGGCGATCAGAACGACTGCGTTGAAACGATCACTGCAACTCCAGATTACGTCGTTATACGGAAGTAACAAGGACAGATATCCGTTATGAATTATAAATGATAATTAAAACAACACACGCCGAATAATATTTTCGAAATAACCCGCAATCGTGGTTCCGTTGTTCTTTTACGGATCTGATGACGTACCGTGATAAGAGCTGCAAATCACAGGATTCTTTTTTTTATTCCTTACTTGCTACTTTATTAACATCCTACTGAAGTCCACGCTTTGTTAAATGTTAAACACGGCCATTGATAAATAACCATGACCCCGGTAAAGCTTCAGCGAAAAATTATTCCAAAGCCTTCTCACAGCACCACCTTTTCGCACGCATTTTGCGATTATTAATGTAAAAATACATAACCGTATTACAGCAGGACGCGCCATATTCGTATTTAGTGCCCCGTTATATCGCCATTCCGGCAAAAGATGGGAAAAAATGAGCCGTCGGTACTTTCCCGCAAACAGCATTTCTACGTCTGAACGCCTTCCCGCACTCTTCTACGCGGTTCGACGTCGTCCATTTTGAAGGGTTAAAGCTGCAAACGGATCGAAGCGATTCACCGTTGTTTATCACACCGCTGCGACTGAAACAAGTCATCGCCTCTGACCAATCAGCTAAAGTCGATCGGAACGAGCCGGTAAGGACGGAGCTCTGGTTTTCTATAAAGCCGTAACGAAGTTAATGAGGCTCGGGAGGCCTAAACGCTCTGCGCTGTACGGGAGGAGGCAGTGAGAAAGGGAAGGGAGCGTTTTCAGGCAGGAATTAGTGAATTAGTGCACCCTTCCCCCCTTTTCCACTCGACGGTACTCGCTCAAGCGAACAGCGATTTCAGCAAGAAGTCATAAAGCTCTGCGGAGACGCTCGAAATCCTGCAGCTACACCGCTGACCGGGAAACTTCCAATTTACACCCACTTACTCATTATATTCAATTCACACAGCAATACGAACACGGTCTAAAAGCCCTATCCTTTTCAAATAATGAGCCCCTCCGTACGATTTATAGAGTTTAACTGCTCGTTAGCTCACGCCGCTTGCTTCATTTAGAGTCCAATTGCGATTTTTAAAAAAAAAAAAATTTCCCCCCTGCATTATCTGAAAGCTACACGTCTTTAATGTGTCCGATCTGATTTCGATTCGGGGATACATTCAGGTGAGAAGACTTTCCTTTGTCGTCGTTTAAAAAATGAATGATAAAGCACGAAAGCAAAAATAAATCGCCGTCATTTCAATATTCACCCGCTGATTCGACAACGTTCGGAGAGACTCACCGGTCATTCTGAAGTAAACTGAAAACGAAACCGATCAAATGAAATAAATGATTAGAAAGTCAACTGTACACAATGACACTTAAAATAAAATAAAATAAAATAAAATAAATAAATAATTTAAAAAAAGGTGCTACGATTAAATAAAAAATTACAAACTCACACTCGGATCTGACGATGATGTCCGGATAATAAATTATAACAGAAATACGCGCGTTAAATCGATGTTATTATACGATAATATATTAATAAACTGTACACTAAATGTTCCCTTGAACTAAAAGTAATCCAGAAAGGTCCCTATGAATATAATTTCGTAATTATTTTAAATTTCATAATCAGATGACTTTTATCTATAGCTTCTGTAGCGGATTAATCGACGACTGCGAAAGGAAGAACGCTGTACTTTTAGTTATTGATGCGTTTTCTACTTTTTACTGTAGTTCTCTTCTGAATAATTTGAAGTGGGCGGGACTTAACGTTGCCAGCGGTGACGTCGATGCTACCCGAGCACCGATCGGAATTAGCCATCCGCTTATTTACACTTGCCGTTAACTACACGGACGCGTATTCAAGATGGCCGCCGCACGTATCCTGCGGTCACCGGGCGCGTCGCTTGTCTTCAGAAATGAACGCGCTACGGCGCCGTGTGAGACCGCGTGCGCAGCTAAATACACAAACTTCACACTGTGTCTCCAATCGCACGCTTGGTCTCACACATTTCTAGGTTTTCCTTTTACAGCTAGTGTGTGAAGTTTAGAAACCTCTTAAACCTCTTACCGAAAGCTCTGTTCTCTGTACTCTGTTCTGAGTACTAGTCATTTGGATATATTTTCGATTGCACGGCGAGAGTTTTTTTATTTTTTATTTATTTGCGACGGCGACCATCACGCCTACTGCGGAAACGGAGCTCGTCTTGGAGCTCTACTGGATCCCGAAGAGATACCGTACACGAGCTACGCGAGCGGGTATCTCGTCCTTCTTGTGCCTGAGCGTGAGCAAAATTGCTTAGAGTTGGAATATTTTCCATTTGATCAGCAGTCGAGTACACAAACTGCAATCTTAGCTGATTCCCCACTCGAAATATGTACACCGAAAATACACCAATGCAACTCCCGTACAAATGCGCATGATGTAATGAAGCAAAAGTGCTGGGAAAGCACTACTCTGTCATTCCTGCATGCTTTTCTGGCACTAGAGCTACGACAGGATTAGTGACTGCGTTGCCTTGACTGCGTTGCCGCTGTCAATCATTACGCACGGACACACCCACACCCACACCCACACCTACACAGATCTGATCAGGAAGAAAATCTTTCATTTGGTAGCGTTTAGATATAAATATATGTATGTATAAAGTTAGGGATGTATTCCTTAGATCTAACATTAATAAACGTTTCTTTAACGACAGACCTTCAATATGACAAAGATTGTTTTCTTTCCGATTAGCATTTGAAACCGTGTTGCCAAAGGCTTAAAATGATTCATTGTTTAAATTCCCTGTGAAGTCTTTCAGTGCAGATTAAAACTGCTCATAAAACTGGGAGAGGCGCAACACCAGCACTGCTACTCACCCCCTGTATTCACCTGCCATTTATTCTGAAGCTTTTTACAGCTGAGCCATTACATCCGAGTAAGGCTACACGTCCAATTGGGGGCAGGAATAAAATCACACCTTTATGACTCTAATGTTGAGTGATATTTTTTCACTCGGAGGTTAACTTACAGGTTAAAGGAACAGATCAGCGGCAAACATGCACAAAATCTGAACTAAAGGTAGACCGAAATACTTTATATACTAGGATATATCTAATCTTTAGTTTTGCAAAAAAAAACAAACAAAAAAAAACAACAACAACTGCATATCTAATTAGTCACACGCTCAGCCCCCCGAAAAAACAAAACCAAACCAGTTGGACTTAATAAATTTACAAATCAAACCAAATCTATTATCATCCAAATTATTTCCAACGTCTAATTTCCATCTTCATACTTTAGGCCACGCCCCCTAGGTTTCACACCAAACTGTGTGCTGTGGAGGAAAGTGATTCAGATTTACGGCGGATTTTAACGCTGCAGGTTTTTTCCCCTGGCTTTTTGTGCATATTGACAGAAAACACGCCAGTAATCGCACGAATCCGTTCCAGTCGACACGGCCGCATGATGAGCGAGACACGATGCCGAGATGGAGGCTGTAAGGATCCCTTATTCTTAGTAACATCAGCCTCGGTGCTGCAGTTGTGGTTACATTACAATTCAATTTAAAACAAGACACGCCCTTGAGCACAAATATCTACTTAATTTATTCTTTTTTTTGTTTTTCGTTAAAGAATAGTAACCATCTATAGAGTACATCTCAGGCCAACATTTCAGACCACAATCTGTAATTATGGTTCCTATAAAAAGCTTCTTAAACAACACACAGCCCAACTTTATATTTAAAAAAAAAAAAAAAAAAAAAAAAAAGGAGGAAATGGAAGATATGTGATGTATGACAACGTATCAGTGCTTGATTCGTCATTAAAAAAAAAAAAAAGAAATTAATATTTAAAAGGCGTTACCTATAGCAGGCGGCTCTCTGAGCAGCTTTCGACTGATGAAGACGTAACCGCAAGGGCACGACTTACAGGCCACAGGGATCTGATTAACCAAAGAAAAAGGAAAGACACACACACACACACACACACACACACACACACACACACACACACACACGGAACAATGCTGTTTACACTGTTTACACGGTTTATAACACACTCTAATGCTTTTACATCCTGATTGCACAATACTAACAGGATAACAGTATCACAGCAGTTACAGAGTGGATATTTACTCTGGTCATGTTTATTAACGGCGTCACGTCAACCTTTGCGCCTGTTTAATTATTCATCCTGATGGTTTTGGTGTGTGGATTGTAATGAAAATAACACCCTGCTCTGCATCATCGACACCTTCTACGCCCTCTTCCATGCACAGTGAAAATGAGATGCATTAAAAACGACATGACTAATACAGAACTTCTTCTGTGCTAAATTTTACAACGTGTAAAAGGCCAAGCTCCCGCGGCTCGTCACATCCTGTTGTTGTTCTAACTAAGCCAGCTTAATTTCAATATCTGTGAAATTTCTGGGGTTCTGATATTCGAATCATCTGATATTCATCACACAATTTTGTATTTCTGTTTGCATCATATATACATACGTACATACACATACATACATATACATATACATATATATACACACACATACATTATATATATATATATATATATATATATATATATATATATATATATATATATATATATATATATATATATATATATATATATATATATATTCAGGCCTTAATTGGGCCATGAAATTGGGCAATGAAATTGAGATTTCATTGCTATCAAATGGACTGGATTTCCGTCTTACACCTGGTCAGTTAATCGTTTTAAGTTACGATGAAAGACTGCAAGACCGTTTTTTTGACTGTTCTGAGCGCCAGTTGATTATCAGACTCATTTAAAATGAAAATGACGCTACAGAAAATCCACTCGCTCTTTCACTAAGCTACAACAGGAAAATATGAATCCCTCACCACTGCACCATTTGACTCGTCTATCGCTCGCCCCCATGTTGTTAAGGTTAGAATATTTAAATACACGATCAAAAGCCGTATAAACGTCCACGTGTTGAACTGTCCGCCACGATGTAGTGACGAGGGAAAATACTGAGCTTTTTATTCCTAGTATTCTTTACTGACTTCGTAAAATGACGCAGGCTCAACAAATCCTGATCCCAGGGAATATCATTTTTTTATTTTATTTATCTCTTTATTTCCGCAACCAGACCTAAATAAAAGAATAAAACTACTCCATTTTTTTTTTTTTTTTTTTTTGTAAGTCAACATGAAATGTGAAAGCAGTGGAAAGTAAATGATGAGAAATGGCCCATGATCTTGGCATCCTGCCCTGCAGAAACCCAATAATGTGGCCTTGGCAAGCAGGAAACTCCACGTTGACGATGATTTTTTAAAATTATTATTATTCTATTAGGACATAAAACAGCTTGAAATGAAATCAGAGGTAATATCAGATGTGTGTGGTGGTGGTGGTGGTGGTGATGATTAAAAAGGAAATGAGTCAGATAAAACACACAGTATATAACAAATGAACATTAAAGAAAGAAGTACATCATGCAATGTAATTTGGATAAAAGCATCTGCTAAACAGAACAATATTAACGACATGATAAACACGCACAATCAGGATTCAGACAACGTTTCACACATGAGGAATGAACTGAAGCTATAACAATGATCTGAAATGAACAATACAACTAGGATATGTCTTTACTTCTTGTCTTTTTTTCTTTTTTTTTCTTTTTTTAGAAATCATTTTAGAAATCAGAAATATGTTTTAATGTCTGAAGGATTCACACAATAGCTCTGAATATGCACCACTGTCACTGCAGCACCTTCCTGAAGCCACAGTAAAGCCATATTACTCCAATATTTCCCAGATGAAATCAGACAAAAGCGTAAATATTTCATATTTCCATTGAGAGGAAGACTCCAGATGGAATATTATACCTAGATCTCTCTCTCTCTCTCTCTCTCACACACACACACACACACACACACACGCTAATGGCTCATAGCTGAAAATAATAACCGATCATTTATTTATTTTTTTTATTTATTGGCGGTGATATAAGAGCAACCGATCAGGGGTGAAATCGGAAACAGCGACGTTTCTTTTCCTGCCGGAACTTTTTGTTTTGTTTTTGTTTTTCATGCCACACACTGAAGGAGCCATTCAAAAAAAAAAAAAAAAACAAAAAAAAAAAAAAACCCCAGTGCTGATTAATAAAAGCAGCAACTTCAGCATGGACAAACTTCCTCTCCACATCAGGAACACTTCCAGATGAAATAATATTAATATCATCAGCCATAAAATCAACACTCACCTGTTGGTCACATTCTGGACATGATTTGGTAGCCATTTTCACTTTCTTCACTTTATTTGCGGACATTATTTTGATTTAAAAAAAAAAAAGTCCAAAATGCGGAGGACGGAATAATCAAGTCGATCCTTGCCTGTAATATCAGCCACTTCTCTCTCTCTCTCTCTCTCACACACACACACACACACACACGCGTGCGCGCGCATTCACACACTCACACATACACTCTCACTCACACACTCACATACATACACCATCAATCAGCCAGAAACCCTAAAAGAAAAAAGACTACGGCTCATTTTCCACATTATTCACACTGCACATGCGCAGTGCGGCTAAAAAAATGGATACAGTAACCATGAACATGCTGTTGATATTTCCTCGGTCTCTATGTGACCCGCACTGCGCATGCGCGGTCCGCCGCTACCGGGTCACGTGACCCAGGAAACAATAACGAGCCGGGTGAAAGCCTATATTGTTATTTACCATTTCTTGTATTACTTATATATATATGTGTGTGTGTGTGTGTGTGTGGGGTGGGGTGGGGGGTGGGGTTAATAATAAATCGCTATTTTTTAAAAAATATATATGTTTGAAAGATAGTGTGAGGAATGTTTTGGAGAACAGTAAAGAAATTTGTTTTTACGTTTTAATTTCGTGAACATCTAGTATCATTCGGTTAATTAAAAAAGACGACACTGATATGATTTCATATATTTTTTTAACATTTCAATAACGTTTTTAAATCAACTATATAGAAATAGACACTTTTCTAATATTGTTGGTTGAAACTAAGGTCAAAGGATCTTTTTTTTTTAACCAGCCCATCCCCCCCAACACACACACACACACACACACACACACACGAACACACACTTTCTGTGGGTTTTTTCCATTGACTTGTTTATTAACATAGTTAAATCATCTAACTGGTCTTAACCTCAATAACTGGAAACTTCCTGTCAGGTTTTGGGTTTTTAATGAAAAAATACAGGGGGGGACACTGCTTATGAACGGCAGCTTTTATTCTTGTGGAAACAAAACATCAAATAAATAATATAATAATATTCTAAATGGAATTTTCATCAACTGGAACTGACCAAATGTCACATAGCCCTGTCATTACAGTCAACATGAAGAAATAATTACAATCCCACATTCCTAAACACACGCTTTTATTCAGATTCTCCATTGCTGTTTAATATGTGATGGCTCTCCAAACCTCAAACAGAAAATGTAGCAAAAGTCTATGGAGAGTTTTATATCAAGTTTACAAGTTTTACTGCCATGCAAGATAATCCAGTTTACTTTTGTAAACAGAAAGGGAATAACTGTCTGCTGATTACAGACAAACATCTGTATAAAGGTCATTGCTTTATATAGATGTTTGTCTGTAATCAGCAGACAGTCATTTATTCCCTTTCTGAATTAAAACCATGACTAATTCCTCAATAACGTGTCCATTCATCACTCCTTAAAATACTGTGCACTCTATAAGTAGTCTATATGTTATGTGCTATATTATTTACAGATAAAGCTCCATTTTAAAACCCCTGTTTTAGTGAGAGTGAGTGTCTTTGTTTCTCCTGCTCACATGATAAATATCTGCAGCTCTGCATTTCCTCCCCTTCTGCCACAAATCTGCCATCACCATTCAGACAAAGGCATCTTTAAAAAGTTCTGCTTGTCTCTGATGGACGTTTTTCCCCCCTGAGGAAAAGTGATCAATCCACATGGTTGTGTGTGTGTTTCAAAGCCAAGAAAGGAAATGTAAAGGTTTTTTTAAGAGTACAAAATCAGGTTTTTGTTTACGAGAGAAAAAAATGACTCGGTAGTTATGCGATATCAGTCACCAACACAGAGCAGATGAATTTCTAAAAGCAAAATAATAATAGCAATAATAATAAATACATATTGTGAATAAATAGAATGATTAATTATTGGACACACAGTTTAAGCATTGTTTTAATATCCTTTACTGCATTGATTTCGTGATCTGATTTGTCCACCAGATTGCAGTGTTTCAATTTATTAAATTTGTTTATTTATTTATTTTTTTAAATTCATTACTATGACAAAAATCACCATACATGGTTTTTAAAAAGCTGAACTTGACTGATTATTTTAATTCAGGGGAGAAAAAAAAAAACCACAGAGCTGTTATACTTTCACAATCATTAACAATCATTTTCTTAAAATCTTATCGTGTTGCTTTTATGTTTAATTTTTTGTTGCCGATTAGTCTAATTCAAGACATAATTTAAAGTCACTTTCTTTACACTTCTAAGCTTTCTTTGCTTGTATATTGCATTTATTAATGTACTGTTTCTATGTTATTACTCAATTAGTTTGTGTTTTATCAGACTTTATCATGTCACTAACTTTTTTCTTTTAATATTTGTTGACATTTTATACTTTTAAATTTTTGTTGACATTTTTGTACTTTTTAATATTCGACTACACATGAGAATTCTATTTCAACGGGCTACAAGTTTCAATAAAAATATATACGTCAAAGCTTCATGATTAAATTCTACTGTATTTCTTCATTTCAGTGAATTTATGGTCATCAGTCAATTTAAAATTTCTTGTTTAAAGTATCATAAAATATGATTTAGTCAGACAGTCGCAGATATCTGACCCTCAACATCCCATAGAGATTCAAATTCTAAACGTGTCATAGGCCTAACTCCTTTCTTCATGTCAGTGATTGGTGTATTTTGCACAATTTGTACAATGCCCCCCCCCCCCCCCCCCCCCCCGCCCCCATACACGTCATTACTATTACCCTATTACATGCTCTGATCCTTCTCTCACCATGAATATTATTTTTTGAAATTTTCTTTGACCATGGGTATTAAAAACCAAATGAACTTCGAGACATATGGATAGCAATAAACATTCTCATGAAACTCATATTTTGGCACTGTATTTATTTAATCGTTCCAGATGAGACTCACTCATAGGAAATTTGGTGAAGTTCTGCGCCACGTGTCAGTAACACTCAATAGAAACGGAATGACAGTCAGTGCAGGACATTAAACTGGACAGCAGGTGGCAGTACAAAGTCATTTCGGTGGAAATGGTCCCGCCTTCCTTGCGCTGATTGGCTATTCCGTTTCACGAACAGGCCTGCAATTGGACAGTTGAAACGACTTTCTCGTTGCCGTAGTAATTATAATACTATAGCAAACTCCACGTCGTGTGATCCATTTTAACATTTTAAAAGTTGACAAAACAAAATGGCGTCCTGTTGTTGGCTTTTTTTAAAGCATATAATACTTTAAATGATAAACCTTTAAAAATTAATCCGTTTCCGGCTGATTTCCAGACTATTCTGACAAAATGTTTGCTTTGTTATATTAAATATTAACATGTGCAGCTGAAAATTTTTAAACTGGAACAGAATACTGATAATTAAACTATCGCATGTTCAATTTTGTGGTTATCTGAGCTATAATTTCAGTTGTAAATTTACTAACAATTATGTTTTTTTCTTGTTCTTTACGAGTCTGTAGTGTATATACAAAAAGGAATGGTAAAGCAATAACGATATTTTTCAGCAGGGAAGAAGAATGTGCTACATGTTTGTTTTGATGCAACACTGCTGTATATTAGTTCGGCATTTATTCGACTTGTATTTCTATTTAGTCCGGTGAAATGTGACGTAAGATATTCAGGACCACGTGCTTGTTTAAGGTCGTACATATTATTTCCTATAATAAAGCAAATAAAGCATAAAAATGAACACTATTAAAAGGGGGGGGGGGCAAAAAAAAATACTTCAGCATGTTCGTTTTCTTTTGTGTGAGGAGGCGGGGTGTTCCTAGCCAATCACAGAGCAGAGGGCGAGGCTTTTGACTGCTGACGTAGGCGATAAACAACATCCTTTCCGGGATTTGTAGTTTATTAGATATTACGTCTTACCAGTCCAGATCGGGAGCACAACCAGAAGTGAACTACAATTCCCATCAGTAAGGACACACGCGTTACCGGCTGATGAAAGAGTGTAGACTCGCGGGTTTGGATATGAAATGCGGCTGAGGATCTGAAAACCGCGTTAATTTATCACGGTTACTTTTTTTTTTAATCTAGAAAATAAAACGGTTTTGAGTTTAAAGGGAAAAAGGGTCGGTTTGTTGAGTGTGAGGCATTGTAAATTGGTTAATATTTCCACTGCGGATCGTTATTTGAAGAGGAGGAACCGGCTCCATCCAGATATTTCATTTTGAAGGTTCGACCAGGAGACATCGGTATAGAATTATAATGTACAGATTGCAGGTTCTCGCAAACCGGGGGTTGATCTCCGGGGCTGTGGATCAGTGTGCGGTGTTAAGGCGCGCGCCTGAGAAGTGGAGGTGCGGGTTGGCGCGGTACAGCACCGCCGAGGCGACCGCAGCATCAGCAGCAGCAGCTCTGGGGAAGACCAAGCCGAGAGATAAGATATTGAGCATGGAGAACCTGAACCCGCAGGTGAAGGCCGTGGAGTACGCGGTGAGAGGACCAATCGTCATTAAAGCCGCCGAGATCGAGAGAATAATACAGCAGGTGAGGCGCGCGCCTGCACTTCCGGTTTACCTGGGGTCTCTTCCCCCCCCCTACCCTTACAATAAAAAGCTGTAAGTGTTGGGTGGGTGACTGTTACGTCAGAAAATCCGTCTGTCTGTCTGTCTGTCTGTCTGTCAGCGCGGGTCATTTGTCTGGTTTACCTGTACTATCATACCTGTGCGCGCGAGTTACCTGCGTCTGCTCTGCACGTACGTATGCATATAGTCGCCCTCTTGGAGCTGATCTATAAATAAATGCATAAACAGAGCCGGGTTGTTAGACGTTCCAGATCACATCCAGATGACTATTAATATCTTTGTTTTGACAGTCTGTGTACAAACCGAGCAAACTGTGCCACAACAGCAAGGTGCCATAAAAGGAACTTCTTTCAGTTCGTTTTGTCCTGGGGGTGTGCAAACTTTCGCACAGCACAAGTATTCGTGCCCGTCCAAAGTTTCTGAATATCCGTTCTAGATATTTTCATTAACCTTGGGCTCTAAAATGGCCTATAATAAGAAGATCTAAGTCGGAAAAATAAACAAATGAAGAAATCTCGTTTAGGGTACACAAATGGACCGGAATTAGGTTTTAAGATGAGTAAATCACACTTTTATGTAGTTTAAAATCCTATTAGGATCTCCGAGATTAGCCTGTTAATCTTCGTTTAAAATTCACAGATTTGGGTTAGTACGTGGAACTTGTTTAATTTAACATATTCGTTTCCTATTCGATCGCCATTTGGTGCGACTTAGCTTTATTAGTGACCTCAGTAATGATTAAATGTGAATAAAACAAGTTGGTGAAATTGTGCCTTATTAACACCGCGTTCGAGGTCAGCATGAGAACAAAGCAACGGGTAAAACTCACTGTCCCGGCGAGTCCTCTTACTGTCAGCTCGACTCTCTGGGGCGTAGTTTGGTCCGACTCCAGTACAACCTAATATGCGGATATATTTTTAGCCCTCGACTGGAACAGGTGTTTTTCCCGAAGACCTCGATGAAATCCTGACCCTCTCAGACGCCAGCGTTTCCAGCGTAAACACTTCATCGGCACAAACGGTCAGCGGTGATGCAACACAGCTTTCTCATGCTCTGGATGTGATGACGATGATCACACGGCGTGACCGAAGAGCCACCTCGAACGCTGACACGGCATAATGACTGAGGATTGCTAGCACTGATGGTGCGTCTGTCGTTAGATTAAGAATCCCTCGTTCGTTCCGACTTCATTCACAGGTCTGAGATGACGTGTTTTATTTATATATATATGTCACTGAAAGGCCTTTCTTTTGACTAAAATTTGAATTAGTGCTGGGCGATATGTCAAAAATATCATATCACGGTACTCGAGGACATCTCTACGCTACGCGATGCGCATCACGATGTATAATTTCACTAACAAACTGTCCGCAAAACATTAAACCGACTCGGGCGCCCATCCGTCAGTGCCATTTTAATTTTTAATGATTAAAAACAAACAAATGCATCACCGTACCAGCGATATCTCAGAGAAGTGTATCGCGTAATTATTTATCACGATAGCGTTATCATATCGATGTATCGCCCAGCCCTAATCTGAATGTTTCAGACCTCGCACGTAAAAACGACGTGTGCAGCCGAGGGCAAAAGTTTACACACCCTTATCCACTTTGAAGGTTAATAAGAAATGTCACGTATAGCAACGGGACCCATGCCGCGTGTTAAAAAGCGTCCCTGAAGAAATGCTCGTGGCGGAACATCTTCTTTTTTTTTTTTACAAAATTAATTAATTTATTTATTTATTTTACATTTATTTTGGATTGTTGTGTTGCAGCAAACATCTACATTTCCTTTCTAACAAATTGTATCTCCCCATGTCTCTCTCTCTCTCTCTCTCTCTCTTTTTTTTTTTTTTTTAATTTGATTTATTTATTAAAAAGAGAAATATTTTTGCATTCAAAGGCCATGGGGAATGCAAACTTTTGCACTTTGCACTGTACATCACTCCTTTTTAAAAACGTAACCTGTGTTCCCTGTGTTTATTTTTCAGTTTCTTCTTCTCCGAACCGCCCGAACGTAGCTGCATTACGGTGTAACGTCTTCCAAAGGGTGTACCAAAGACGTACGATAAACAAATGACTTCATTTTATTATTCATTTTAAACAAATAATTCTTGCTGAAGTCACCGCGGTGGAAGATCAATCGGATATCGAGTTCTGGAGATGCCTCCGGGAGCCAATGAAATGCTTTAAATCACACTGAAAGGCTTTTAGAAATCGTTGATTCTGCTTCCATTTCTTCGAGAATCCCGTAGACGCTTTTTCCCGTGCGTGGTCTTCCACTTAACGCGTGCGTGTGCGGGATTTGGTGTTGAAAATAAAAGCTTTTGCACAGTTTCTGTTTGGGTGTAGCTTGTAATTTGGGTGTGGTGTAATGGTAATGAGTTAAAATCTCTCTAAATGAGTTCTGATCTCTCCGTCTGACTCGAGCAGGGGGGGAAGAAGCCCTTCACCGAGGTCATCAAAGCCAACATCGGAGATGCCCACGCTATGGGACAGCGACCGATCACGTTCCTGAGACAGGTGAGCTCGGGTGAAGGCGTGTAAAACACGTAACCGTGCTTGGATGAACGGTGTCGCCGGGTAAATCTCGGTCTGCTCCGAGGGAGGCTCGATGACGTGGCGGTGGGAGAAGGGAAGCTTTGTCGACACGTGATCGCTCTGTGAGTACTGTCTTGTCCGTCACGTCCCGTACGGCTCTCGTGAAAAGTTCCAGGACGGACGAGCGGCAGCCGGAACGCGTCTGAGCCGGACTCGGAGGACGCGAGAGATGCAGAAGGGAAAGTTGTTGCGTCCGAACGGCGTGGACCGAGACCGAATGTTTTGAAATCTTTGAGAACACGGACGAGCGTTCAATAATTAGTCCCACACATTCTAAGTTGAATGTTTGGTAAAGTTACATAAATATAATTCCCGTAGGGTTCCCAATATTAATAACGGATCCTTTAAGAGGCAAATCGGTCCCCCAGGCGCCCCGGATGAGCGGATTACCCGTTACCCCGTGGGTAAAATTCAGCAACTCGAGAGTAAACAAAGACAGACTCGATTAATATCTTTCAATCTTCCGGCTGAGCCAGTTCATCTTTCAATCTTTCACCCAGAATGACAAATTAATCGCGTGCGCTTAAATGTAGACGTACGGAAGAAATACGTTTAGTCGACTTGTCGTCTAACGTGCAGCGTTGGGCTCGATCAGAAAGTCTTCAGTTGTGAACAGTCCTAATATTGAATATGAATTACTACAGTGGCTGGATGACAATAACCAGTTTGGGCTGAAGCGCAGGCCGTAGTTTCAGCGCTGACCGTGAATATGTCTGCAGCACGGTGTAAATCTCCGTGACCCGTCCTGTGGTCAGCGTTATTCTTTACCGAAGCAGCAAGCGGGTGACCTGGAAGTAAATATATCACACAGGCTGAGATCAGCTCGAGCCCGAGTCATGTGTCTCGTGTGCCTCAGCCTCGCGTCATGTCTCGCTTCGTAGCGCACGAGGAGTCCGAGGATGATCGTTTCATGTTTTTTCAGCACACGTCGACCAAAGTGCTTCGCATGCCGAGGACCTAACGATACGAAATGAATGATATAATTAAACACGCTAAGTACGGTCAAAGGCGAGAGAGAAGAGGTGCGTCTTCAAATAAGGTTTAAAAGCATTTATAACCTGGTGCAGTTGAGGGAAAGCTGCATTTCCCCGTCGTACGCAAAGCGGTCCCGCAGCGTGACTGTTTGTTGCCAGAACAGAGTGTGTGCGATGAGCCGAGGACGAGGTCCGTTTAAACCTGCGTGATCACCGTGTTTAGGGTCATTAGGGTGTTTTGTTCACCGGTTGTTTTTCTTAAAGCTCTCGGTCTGTGATCCGAAGACAAGATTCATGACTCGGCGTTTCCAAGACGTCCCTGTTGGCCTGCTAAGCAGTCATGCTGCAGTATTATTCCACCCTCTCGTACGCTTGTACTGAAAATCCATCTTTCTTTTTCTCTGCTCGGGATGTTAACCGTCCGCTGTGAATCGGTATCGGCCCTCGCACCAGTCTGAGGATCCGGATTAGTGCAGAACGTGTAAGAGTGAGACGGAGGCGGATCTGTAGAAACGACGGAGTAGCCGTCTTTCGGTCGCTTAATCCAGATGCACATACTGCTACGATATTAAACGTAAAGTAAAAGATGTTTTGAGCTTGTTTTATTTTCTTCTTGTAATGTGATGATAAACCCACAACATGACTGAATGGTTTCCCACTTTTACCAGAACAGCAGTTGATGAAAACCTTTCAACCTCTGTGTGTCTTCAGGTGGTGGCGCTCTGCACGTTCCCCGAGCTCATGGACAGCCCGAGTTTCCCCGAGGACGCAAAGTGGAGAGCACGGCGCATCCTGCAGGGCTGCGGGGGACAAAGCGTGGGTGGGTGTGTGTGTGTGTGTGTGTGTGTGTGTGTGTGTGTGTGTGTGAGAGAGAGAGAGAGAGAGCGAGCAAGTGAGAGAACCAGACAGAAAGAAGGAGAAAAACAGATACATGGTGGGTGGGAGAAAGACATGTTCAGTGGGGTGGACAGACAGACAGACGGTTTTGCAGTAGGATAGAGAGAGCGATGTGGACAGACAGACAGACGGATTTGCAGTAGGATAGAGAGAGAGACGTGGACAGACAGACAGTTTTGCAGTAGGATAGAGAGAGAGACGTGGACAGACAGACGGTTTTGCAGTAGGATAGAGAGAGAGACGTGGACAGACAGACGGATTTGCAGTAGGATAGAGAGAGAGACGTGGACAGACAGACAGACGGTTTTGCAGTAGGATAGAGAGAGAGACGTGGACAGACAGACGGTTTTGCAGTAGGATAGAGAGAGAGACGTGGACAGACAGACGGTTTTGCAGTAGGATAGAGAGAGAGACGTGGACAGACAGACGGTTTTGCAGTAGGATAGAGAGAGAGACGTGGACAGACAGACGGATTTGCAGTAGGATAGAGAGAGAGACGTGGACAGACAGACGGATTTGCAGTAGGATAGAGAGAGAGACGTGGACAGACAGACGGATTGTTTGTCGACGGCCAGAAAGGAAGAAAAAAATCACTACGCAGACTGAGAGTGTAACACAACGAGGCAAAGACAAGAACCGGAGGTGAAGAGTGATATTTTGCGTGCCACTGTAAAAAAAAAAAAAAAAAAACCCAACAGAATAATATTTATTACCCACAATGCTCCATTGTATAAAAAGTGTGGCGTTTATTCCAGTCAGCGGATCAGTGGGATGATGTACGTAGTGCTGTAAACCACACAGAGCAGGAAGTACACACCGAGCTGGACTGACGACGCAGTAGTTTTGCAGCACTAAGTGACTTGTGTGTGTGAATATTTTTGGTTGTGTCTCAGGAGCGTACAGCGCCAGTGACGGGGTGCAGTGTATCCGGGAGGACATCGCAGCCTACGTCGAGCAGAGAGATCAGGGAGTACCAGCTAACCGGGACAACGTCTTCCTCACCACCGGGGCCAGCGATGGCATCATGGTACGATCCGTAAAGCGACTACGATCTCGGGGAACGTGTACAGTAACTAGTAACAAAACTAGTACGTGTACAGTAACGCTCGCTGCGACGCATTTAGTGATGAGAGCGGGCAGACGGGTAACGGGTAGTGTCCTTGAATGCTGGATATTTCCGCGGTGTACACACAGGTACCGTGCTCTCTGTGTACACTGTGTGCCTCGCCCTTCAGAGCAAACCTGGGGAAGCCACGTCCGATGAGCAGGACGCGTGTTTGTTAGTTAGAAAAAAGACAAAACACGCTATTCATGTTTTAGTTTGTATTGAATGCTTTCCAAACACTGCTTGATTTGTTCAAATTTAAATTCGAATGGCCCAGAGCGTAGGAGTGGAACTAAAAACTGGCTAAAGATCATATCAGGATGGGAACATGTGCAACATGCAGGGATTATTATTATTATTATTATTATTATTATTATTATTATTATTATTATTATGCAGCAAGAACAATAGATCTTCCACAGTAGTACTTCAGCTTTATTTATGTTTGAAGGCGTGTCTATTGTAACTACATGATGAATCAGCTACATATAACAGTCACTCGTGTGTGTGTGTGTGTGCGTATATGTAATGTGTGTGTGGAGGTAATTAAATACACACGTGTGATGTATAATGGTACGTCTGGGAAAGGTGTTGGAGTGATGTTAAGGGGATCCGTTGTGCTAGTTCAGGTCACGAAGTACCGAAACGCTGACGTGTCGATCCGTGTTTGTTCCTCAGACCGTTCTGAAGCTGCTGGTGTCAGGTGAAGGTCGGAACCGTACGGGGGTGATGATCCCCATCCCTCAGTACCCGCTTTACTCGGCCGCCATCGCCGAGCTGGGCGCCGTGCAGATCAATTACTACCTGGACGAGGACAACTGCTGGGCGCTGGACGTCAACGAGCTCCACCGAGCGTACCAGGCGGCGAAACAGCACTGCCAGCCCCGAGTGCTCTGCATCATCAACCCCGGAAACCCCACCGGTGGGACAATCCGTTCTTTTAACGACGGGGCGTTTGAATTGCAGACAGGGTAGATATGCACGTCCTTTCTGCCCGGGGAGTTCGGATTCGATTAGTACACGTTAGATAGTCACAGATAGTTTAGTTTAGTAGACGAGTTTCTCTATCTGATTGGTATTCCTCGGCGTAAATGACCCGCTCGGACGCGTTAGGAGCGGGTAAAGGTCTCTCTGTGCTGGACATGTAGCTGCTTTACATGACCGCGGATGAGATTTGACTAAATGAAACGGTTCGGTTGCGTTTTGCTTTTCTCGTACTGAGTGTTCTGTCTGTCTCTCCCAAACCCCCACCCCCCCACCCCCGCCTCGCCGCCTAAACAGGTCAGGTCCAGAGCAAGAAGTGTATCGAGGACGTCCTGCACTTCGCCTACGAGGAAAACCTCTTTGTTATGGCCGATGAGGTAATGATGTAACGCCAATAGGACATCGTTATTCTTCGCGCTTGACGTTAAGCCGGAACACTCAGACATGAATTTCTACCCTGCAGGTGTATCAGGACAACGTGTACGCTCCCGACTGCCAGTTCCACTCGTTTAAGAAGGTGCTGTACGAAATGGGGCCGGAGTACTTTAACAGCGTGGAGCTGGCCTCCTTCCACTCCACCTCCAAAGGTTACACGGGAGAGTAAGTACGTCCGTCTGAGTCAGCGCCGCTGTGAAATTCCACCCAGACTTAAACGCTCACACGACGACATCATCGTCCTGCGGGCAGATTTATGCCGCGACTGAAATACACGTCCGACACGCCAAACAGGAAGTGCACTGACCAGGACTTTTAGCTTGTATGCGCTACACAGGACAACACGACGTGCAAGGAATACACGTAACGGCGTGGCTAACACGACCTGAGCATAGCTGTTGAGTTGTGTAGTCATATGGATATGGATACGGGGAAAAAAACAAAACAAAAAGGCTCAGTTCGTATTCACTACAGAGGCCAGGTGAGGTGATAACGCTGTGAAAATGCTGACAGGCTGGAAAGGCATGGCTGTAGTCCACATACTGCTCTCTTCCTGTTATTATCACAGGTTTATATAAATGCGCGCGTTCCAGCACGCCGTCGTTCGACGTGGACGCTCCGTGTAAACGGATTCGAGACGTGTCTAAGTTTTCAGTACTTCCTGGAAGGAGTCTCCAGCGTCAGTGCTTTGCGTAACACCCCGAGGTAAAGCCGTAACGTTATGTTTTCCGACGTCTTCGGGACGGCGGCGTTTAAAATTAAAATACGTCCTAGTCTTACGGTTTGTAGTTATAGGATGGTGTAAAAGGCTAAAAGAGTCCACAGTAAATGCTGTGCTGAGAAGAGCGGGCTGTTAGGAAGGGTGGGTCAAGGTATATCGCAGTAACCGAAGACGTTTCTACGATACGACGATATACGTCGCGAAATAAAAAATAACCCCAAACGAGCTGAAGATTCCCGGGAAACGCACGCTTCTCTTGTAGTAAATGTTGTGTAAATGCAGTAAAATCGAGTGCTTCGATTCTGACCATGTGCTCGAGATGATCTCTGACTCCGAGCTGTGTTCCTCAGGTGTGGCTTCAGAGGAGGCTTTATGGAGATCGTTAACCTGGACCCGGAGGTCAGGGCCCAGCTGGTGAAGCTGCTCTCGGTCAGATTGTGCCCTCCCGTGGCCGGACAGGCTGCCATGGACGTGATCGTGAATCCTCCTCGACCGGACGAGCCGTCCTTCGGGCGATTCCACGAGGTTTGCAGTAGTCTCGTGTCGTTCGCGTCCCTCCTTACTTCGGAATGTATAATTCTCCGTTAAATCCCATACGTATGCGTTTCAGGAAAAGGCAGCAGTGCTGGGAGCTCTAGCAGACAAAGCGAAGTTGACGGAGCAGATCCTCAACACGGTGCCCGGGATCAAGTGTAATCCCGTGCAGGGCGCCATGTACGCGTTCCCGCAGGTTTTCATCCCTCCGAAAGCAGTGGAAGAAGCGAAGGTCCGTCCTGAACCTTGGCAATCAGCTCTGACTATTTATTTATTTATTTATTTATTTATTTTAAGTAAAAAAGCGGCGTATCATGGCGTGTAAAGCAGCATATAGAAAAGGACAGGCGTGTTATGATGAAATGCAGCGCCTGTTCACCCGCGCTACGATTGACCGATTTCCCTCCGTGTGCAGGCTTTGGGAATGCAGCCGGACATGCTGTACTGCCTGCGGCTCCTCGAGGAAACGGGAATCTGCGTGGTGCCTGGCAGCGGCTTCGGGCAGCGCGAGGGCACGTACCATTTCAGGTAATCTTACTTCCTGATCTCCCAGTGCTCCTCGGTCCCGGTCCAAGGCGCCTTCCCCCCCCCAAATTCCTAAACTCGTGCCTGATTTATTTATTTATTTATTTATTTATTTATTTATTTATTAATATATGCGTAGAAAGAATGTCGTTTCTCGTTGTTACGAGTGTTTATGACATGTCCGTATTTACCGATATGTGGCACGGGAAGCACGTACTACCCACAATGCATTGCCAGAGGTTTAACACACTGAAACGGCTGCGAGTGGTGAATTTGATTAGACTAACCCACTAATTACTCATCTTGATTACAGGTATTCGCCGTCCACAGGACAGGATACAGAAACATGACCGCTGCTGACGGTGCAGGTCGTCTGATATTCGATTAATAAACGTTGCACGCGTTTTAATTTCGCGTCCTGCTGAATCAGGATGTTCGGTGTCCGGGATTGGACTACGTACAGAACTCCTACCGGCACTCTGTGTCTACGTATTTATCATTACCGGTGTATGAAGAGTTTAAAAAGGGCTTTCTTCACCTGCAGTTGATGCCATGTTTTTATACTATGCAAAACATTTGATATGAATGTATCATCCTACGCCGGAAGGCTGGCGTTAGATTCGCCAGTGCTGAAATTGTCAAGAAGACGCGCCGTGTTCTTGCGCAGTCTGTCGGAGGAACCGCGTCGATCAGATCCTGTACCGCGTTCCTCTCAAGTTTCACTTCATTCCTGCTTCTGTGTTCGGTTTCAGAATGACCATCTTGCCATCTCCGGAGAAGCTGAAAGTGCTCCTGGAGAAGCTGCGAGATTTCCACATCGGGTTTCTGAACCAGTACTCGGACCTACAGGAGCCTCAGTGCAGAGTCCCAGCATGAGCTGCCGACCGCGGGACGCGTCTGAAATGTTACCTGACGCACCAAACACACGTAGCGGTAGTGTCGAGTAACATCTGATGGACATCAAGTCCCCATAATCTGCTTTAAAGCTTTAAATACACCCCCCCCCACAAAAAAACAACAACAACAAAACATTTTCCCAAGGATCATAAAGAAAAGGTGTTTTCATAATCCACGTGCCTTTGTGCTACTGTAAAACAATTCAGAATGGGATGAAGTCGGTCTAGTTTAGTTAGTAAAGCTCTGACGCTAAAGCATGAGATGATGAATTTCTACTATAGGGTGTGAACGAGGACATAGTCTGTTTCCTCCGTATTCACAACGTGACTCATCTTCACTGTTAAACACGCGTTTTTACATCACAAGAATTAGGTTTGTTCATATCATGTCAATATCAGTGTATTTCTTAATCTCTCCTTCACGGTACACAAAGCCCCTCCGGTTATATCCCTTACAAATGAAAATACTGTGTGGCCTTAAAACACGTACGTAATTCTGACTTCACAATCACGTCATTAAAACCGACGGCCGGGTCCGCTCGCCAACGTCGACGTCTGAGCTAACTATTAGCTCGTGTAAACTAGCTTTCCAGCGGCCGTATCCGGTTCCCATCCGGCTAGAGAACACAAACGACTACACGGTGCGACTGGAACTCGTACCCGTAGCGGTTAGCTACAACAGGCTATTACAATTAAAAGAAAGGTTTCGATTTCCTTATTTTCAGGTTCCTATTGTAAATAGTTTCCGATTTTATTATTATTTTTATTAATAAGGGATGTGAAGAGAGGGGCTCCGTCATGAACTTAGCTCTGTTTTAGAAAGACTTTTGCACGTCCTGGAAAAACTGCCCCGTGCAGCATTGAAGTAACGCACACCGGGACAGTGTCGACGTAAGTTTCCGAAACGCACATTTTCATCACGTTTGAAGTATTTTATTTCTGAATGTTTGTAATGTTTCAAAGCTAACTAGAGAAAGGGGCGTCTCAGCACGTCGTTTTTATTTTATTATTATTTTCCGGGTTTTTTTTTGTTTGTTTTTTTTTAGTAAAAATCCAAATTTTGCACATTTTAAACGCACAGTTTGATTTCTAATAATCTGATTGTTACATTTCGCGTATCAGATATAGAGACTTGCCAAACCTTTTATCACTGTTTACAAAATGCTCATTATACCGTTTCCAGATGTAATGTAATTTGAAGCATCTATGATATCGACATGTTTTACTGACTATCTGCACGTGTCTAATCTCAAAGATTGGACTACTACATTATCTTCACTTCACTTCACTGAGATTGCCTTTTATTTTTGGACGTCCATGTCCTGGAGTTCAGATTAACCAAGGCGAATCAGTTTTGTATGAATTTATTTTTTTTTATTATTATTTATTTATCCCCCCCCCTTTCAATTTTTACACTTATTGCTTCATTAACATCTAATTTGATTAATTTCATGTAGATACTAATGAATCTTCATGCCAAACTAAAGCTGTCATTAAAATGAAGACTGTTAAATTACCATGTTGTGGCTTTTTTTTTTTTTCCTCTTTATTTAATTCTCGTTAAAGCAAGTTTCTACCTTTTCAATGAATTAGTAGAATTGCTTCCGAAATGTAAGAACTTTTCAGATTTGAAACTTCAGGAGGCCGCCATGATCGCGGCAAGCAGCCGAAACGGAATGAAGTTCTTCTTCACACATGATTCGATATGAACCTGCTTGGGAAATAAGACGGCAGTGCATCAGTATGTCTGTCGAGTACAGCGGTAGTCTTTATACACACACTGTATACGCTCAGAAATGGGATGTATTTTAGATCATTTGATCAGAGATGTCGTCTATTATTGAATATGTATTTAACAAAGCAGTAAAGTTGAACTTTTTGGGGAAAAGAGTATTCGGAATCCTTAAAACGCTAGTCTGAGCGACCCCAAAACCTCCATGCAAGTGTTTGATTGGGTTTTTTTTTTTTTTTTTTTTTTTTTTGGGGGGGGGGGGGGGGGGGGGTGTTCTCTAGGAGAACAATTAAAAGTTCTGTGAAGAACCTATCACATTTCTCTTTGGAAATAGTTCCAAGTAGGAAGGTCTTGACTTCTATCCATCCATCCATCCATCCATCTTCTATACCGCTTACTCCTTTTCAGGGTCACGGGGAACCTGGAACCTATCCCAGGGAGCATCGGGCACAAGGCGGGGTACACCCTGGACAGGGTGCAACAATTAGACATTTACACACATTCCCAACCATGGTCTTGCACAATTGAGTGTTTTCCTGACACACACACACACACACTTTAACTCAGGAAGAGCAGTTAGCTGATAAGTTTGATCAGGCTTGTTGGGAGCAAGACATTGCCTTCTACAGGATCACAAGTTGGGAACCAGTCTTCTAAATCACCTGAGAAATAGATTAACAATCTTATCTGTAGTGCACAAATGGTGGAAATACTGAGGCATTTAAGATTTAGGCCCCTGACACCCCCCCCCCCTCCCCCTCCCCCTCCCTCTCCCTCCATTAAAAATACAAAAACAAACCTGAATTAGCTTGCAGTTGATCAGGTCTGATTGTTGCTGCACCTGTTGTTAATCACATTCACTAATGATGAGTTTAAAGCTAGGTTCAGTGGTGAGGGGTGAGTTTGTGTGAGAACATGGCTGCCAGAAGAACTCGTAAAGGAAGCCAAAGCTCCGAAGGTGTCCAGAGAGACCAAGCAGCTGATAAACTCAGGAAAAGGAAAGAGCTGTTCATTCAGCAGTTTGAGAAAGAAGGTTGATTTCCGCCCACAGTACTATTAATATTGTGTTTCCTATCAACAAATCCCTGTGGGTTATGACCCTGAATGTCTGTTTTGTAACAGCACAGGAACGCATAAATGAAATGGAGGCCAAATTGGACAAATTATTAGCAACACTGGACCGAGCAGTGAAAATCGAGATGATGAAACTGCCTCAGTCTCTTCATACGACGTTGATGAAAGATATATTGAGTGGTAGGCTTACATTAATTAAATAACATTATTTTTTCTGTAGATAAAATGTATACACTTTAAGTCTTTTAGTTAACATGGCTGTATTCCAGCGCAGGAAACATCTGTTGGAGAAGTTACAATGGTGATCGGGGTGAGTTTGTGTGAAATGTCGCCCTCTTATGGTCAGTTGGTAGAACTGCACTTTTGTCTCCCCCCCTATTCTGTGTATATTTTAATCTTTTGATATATTTCGTATATTTTCTCGCAGTCTGTGTCTCCGGAGATTAGCAAGCCCCTCAGCAGAAAGCCCAGCAAAAAAGGTGATCTGGTGTATTTAAAACCTCATCACAAGACCTTTCTATTTATTCAGTAGTCAGTGAGGAGTGTTAGCCAACATGATGTTAGCAAAATGGCAAATCTGCATTAAATGAATACTATTTATTTATTTATTTATTTATTTTTAAATCTAGAAACTAATACGTAATTGGTCTGGTTCATTAGTGCTGTTTGTGCCATTAAAAGCAACATTATGCTGCTTATTTGCTTTGTTTTGGTGTCAAACTCTAAATTATGTTTTGAAGGAGACAATCAAAAGTTAAATGTTCGTCCCAGCTCTCCCGTGCTGAATTCATAGCCTTGTTGGACATTGTGATTGGGAACTAGTGTTCTCCCAATTTGGTGGAAGCTTAAGGAGAAGGCTATTTTTTTTTAGTTCTTGTTTATGAAAGCTTTTAAATATGCACGATGACCCCTATAGCACAGAAATGGTCTCCTTTTTGTGTTTGCATAAACCTGAGATTCCTCATGGAAGCACCTCCACAAAGGGCTTCGTTCAGGTTCAAAATGTCTAAATGCAGAAATGTCACGTGTCGGTTGTGATAACTCAGTTTTCTGACCCTGTACGTGTCCTTCTGCATGCTGCCCTTTAAGGTAAGGCGAGCACGCCAATGACCGCAGCACAACGATCAACAGGTCAGGTGAAGACGGACGACGATAACAAGGTACGAAGCCTTCACATGGCGTGCACGTGGATTCATATTTATTTTATTCTCATATAATCTGCTAACTTAACATCTTGTGTTTTTTATAATGCAGAGAAGGCCCAGGAAGAAAATGCAGCCCAGTAACAGCACTGGGAATCTGAGGTAGACTCCACTATGTTAGTCTTACACCAAATGTAGTCTTGGATAACGTCCCAGAAGACACTTGCGTACTATAAGTATTGCTCAAAGACAAATTCGGACACGAGTCTGTTCATATGTATCCCTGTATCAGTCAGTCTAATGCATAAAGTGGTGTATATCCATCCATCCATCCATCTTCTATACCGCTTAATCCTTTTCAGGGTCACGGAAGTGGTGTATAAAATATCCTATTTACACCAAGTCTAATCAAGGGTTTGGAAAACAAAGATATAATGATGTGGCACTGAAGTCGGATCACTGGGAACATGTACAGATTTTTTATTATTATTATTATTATTACTACTACTTATTTTACTTCTGTCAAGTGGCTACAACAGTTTTTCATCCATGGATGCAGTATCTTGGGGTGGGGGGGTTTATATCGTTAAAGAACTGATTCATGTGCACTTTAAATAAAGTTTACTCGTCACTGGTATACACTTAACACTGGAACTGCAGCACTGAATAAAATTAAGTTTAATTACTGTATAAAACCTAATTATTGTTCAAATGGGTTCTCTTGGGAATTGATATCTTAACGCGTGTAAAATGCCGACTTTATTTTCAGATGCGTCTCAACGGTCGGTGCCAAAAGAACTCAAGGCCGCGTGCTGAAGCTGAGCGACCAAGCTCTTCGGCTAGGTGGTAATATGAAGTAAGGATTAGATATGGAACGGCACAGGATGGTCTTCTGAAGTAAAAGCTCAGCTCCTGAATGGGTTTCTTTCTTTCTTCTACAGACTACTGAGCCGGTCACTTAGTGACGATCTCTCAGGACTCGCTACAGCCACCATCACCACCTCTCTCGGAGAGGTACGTGTACTCTAAAGGAGAGGTTTGTCTTTGAGAAGTCGTAGTTACTAAAATGTCTGGCTTGCTTTCCTGTCAGACTTTGTTTCTGTCGGAGGAGAACAAGGATGAAGTCAAACTTGAACTTCTGGATGAGATGGCTTTATGCCAGATGCAAAAGATTAAGGTGAGGGACGTGGAAACGCTGAGGTATGATGTACAGGTGCATCACAGAAAATTTGAATTTTTTCTTTTTTTTTTTTCTTTCTGTAATTTAGTTCAAAACATGGAACTTTCATATTCTAGATTCATCAGTACAGTGAACTTTAAACTTTTTTTTTTTTTTTTTTTTAATCTTTAGAATATATGAAAGTTGCACTCTTTAAAAAAATTTAAAGTACAGGGAAATTTTTCCATGACATTCTAATTTTGAGTTGCACTTATACATTTATTTATTTATTTATTTATTCTAAAATTGTTTGCTTTCAGGAGCTGATGGAATATCTGTGCAACAAAGTCAAGCTGAGCAATACTCACTGACTTCTTAACTGAAGTTGTTTTAATGGTTTAATATTCTAATATAATAAATTATATACTTTTTTCCGGGAGTGTGGTTTTTTTTTTTTTTTTTTTTTTTTTTGGTGCACTGCAGCACAAATGCATCTTATTTTTTTGCTTTTCAGTAAGTTAAACAAAGGGGGGGGGGGGTTTAAGGATCTCAGGGGATATGTTGAATTTCCTCACGACGTAGAGCTTCAACTGACAAGTTAATCACTTAATCTTTTTAAAGATCTCTCAGTGGTGTAATTCTTCTTTAAATAAATGGAAGTGTGCGGTAAGGGGAATAAAGTTAAGACGTGCTGTTGTAGGGAAACCGCTCGCTACACCAGAACACTGCGTTTTCTCACCTGTATTACAGTACTGACCCGATTGGGTTGATTATTGCTCCGTGATGCAGCTTCATTACACTTAAAGTACACTTAAGATCTACACAAAATTACCACCATGTACTTAGTCTGAGTAATTACAGTGACTGTGAATAATATTGGCACCCATGGTAAATATGAGCAAAGAAGGCTGTGAAATTTCTTTATTCAGTCTTTTTGGTCTGTCTTAAAAACTCATACTCGTCTCTCATAGATATCACACAATTACACTTATTTAAAAAAAAAAAAAAGTGTGCAACAATAATCGGCACCTTTTGTCAATACTGTTACCTCCCTTTTCCAAGATAACAGCTGAGTCTTCTAGGACACCTGTAATAACCTGTTGAAATAATACTCCTGATTCGTTGACATATTTGAGAAACTGAAATGGTAAAGGAAATGAAAGTAAACTTCATCTTGTTACACATCCATATGCATAACAGTAGAAATGAGGTATGTTGCTTGGCCAGCTTCAGCTCCAAATTATCTTGCAGAACCAGAAGAGATCTACGTCGTCCCTTACGGGGGACATCTGCCATTATTTTAACCCCAGGCCAAGCATGAAGAGTTACCAGATGCCTTTATTTAAAAATATGCTCAGCTACTTGCATTTGCCTTTTCATCTGACTCTGTCCATTAGTTATCACAACCTACCTTTCTTTTCTTACTTATGAGGGTCTTTAGGGTAAACTTCAAAGAATATGAATATATATATATATATATATATATATATTTTAAAGTAAGTCTAATCAGTCACTGTCTCAATCTATTCATTAATACGTACACTACTACAGACCTCCCACTCTGTACATTCCAGTCATTATCCCCCACTTTAACCATCTCTTCCTGAGGCCTCTCCCTTTCAAGGAACATCTGATAAACAGGGTGGAGAAGAGATGAAAAGTGTTTTACAGTTCCATAATGCCCTCCCCTTTGGGACAATCAACATACTGATATGTACACAAACTCAATATTGCAGTTAAATCACCCAGATTAAACTTAAGAGCATCAGGAGAAACTCTCTCAAGTCTCTGAGATGGATTGTAAATAGCCTGTTGGGTCTTTATGGTGAATACACACACACACACACACACACACACACACACACACACCACAGTAATAAAAATCTGTGGAAACAGCAGCAGTTCGTTGTCCGTGGTGCACAGAAACACCACCAAACCAGAAGGTTCCACCTCGCTGGACATGACAGTGCTGTCCATTACGTTACAGCATTCGGCAGACACCCTTATCCAGAGAGACTTACAATTCTCATTTATACAACTGGGTTAAGGGCCTTGCTCAAGGAGCCAACAGTGGCCAGTTGGCAGTGCTGGGATTTGGATTCACAACCTTCCTATCAGAAGTCCAACATTTTAACCGCTGAGCCACCACATCTCGGTTATGGCAAGGACGCAGGAATTCCAGTTCTCTTGTGCAGTAGGTAGCGAATATTGCTTGACGATTCATCCATTTTTGCTCCCAGGGATTGCACGTGGATGAGGAGAGTGGTAGACAGGAACGTTTATTTTCATTTCTCACTCGACCACCAAGACCGCGCCTACATCCCTGTTTCAGTACCTTCACGTCAGTTTTAAAGATGGAGCAGAATCAAATCCGCTACAGTGGAGTACTCTGAGGATAGAGAGTTACGAAACGATAGTAAGAACTCTTGGCTGCCACCGCCGTCACCCACGACGACGGCAGCGGCAGCGTGGCCGAGGTTCAGACCGGAGGACAGTGGTTTAAAACCACAATCGGCAGTCCAAACGTGCACCATAATATAGGATCCGTAATTAATATCCCCTGTACAAGCAAGAACTAGCCCAAACACACCAGCGTGAACTGCCGTGCCAGACATCATCTTTAAGAAACCTGAGAAAAGCAGAACGTCAAAACCGTATCTCAAAATAAATAAATAAATAAAGAAAGAAAGGGACTAATTTACTTTTGGAGAGATATTGGTTTTTATTTAACAACTTCATAAACTTTTTCACAGAAGTTATACGCCTACAGCCGCTTTCCAACTGGTTGTTCCATTATACGATTTTTATATTTTATTTATTTGTTTTTATTTGGATGTTTCAGTGCTTTCCCAGCATGCACCTGGGCTGAAAACAGATACAGGCAAGTGAAAGTTTTATTTAAACTAGATCATAACTGCAGTTCAGAAAGCTTAAATGACGAACACTTTAATTTTATACACGATGCTGTAGACTTGTTCCAATTCTTAAAATATAACAGGAGGAAAAAACAAAACAAAAACAAAGTAAAAATCTACAAAGTAAAGTGGTAAAAATCAATCAAGCACAAATACATACAAACCAACCTAAAAATGTGACGCTCATTATAATGTCCCAAAGGTGTGTCTTATTTAAAGGACTTCTCTTTTACTGTCTCTCTCACACCACACACACACACATAGTCTTTACAAATAAAGAGGCTCCAAGACCAGAACTGCATGTTGGGATTAATTTTAAATTAACTCTAAATACTGTGCTGACAGCAGCAACAACAACAACAAAAAAAAAAAATGCAAGTTACACACCAAGTAAAAGAGAAATGACCCTTTTTCTTCTCCTCCATCTGATATGAGGCTGCCTGTATAGGGAACTGAAAGGGGAGGGTGCCAGAGCGGAAAGGGGGAGGAGCTACGGCTCATATGTGCGTTCACTAAGGAAAGTTAAATCAGACAGAAGAAGAAAAAAAGAAAGAAACAAAAAAAATGGGGGTTGAGGGGGGGACAAAAAAAAACAAACAGCCACACCTTTGTTGATCTGATGTTGTGCAACTAGAACATTTTTTTTCCTTCTCTGGATCCAGACAGGTTGGGATGGACGTGCTTACTGATGGGCGCACTGCACCCCCGGGCCGTGATGGCCGCCCTCTTCGTCAGAGCTGTCGTTGTAGGCTTCGCGCCGATGGCTGCCTGATGAGCTCTGGCTGACGTCGAATTCCTGCAGGTCCACTTCCTCTGCGTCTCCGGAGATTACGGGAGCATCGGAGCGCGAGGGAAGCAGGTCCTCCAATTCCTGCAGGAGGAGAGATGATGAAAACTATTTTATTAGCAAGTTTCGCCTGCGAGTTGGATTATTTAGTGAATTCCCCTTCAAGAGCCTTGGCACGATGTTTTTACAGTACTACCGCAAGCTAGACTGTTATAAACTGAACGGTTTGATCGGAGGGTGCGGTATGATCACGTTAATTAAAGCCCGATAATCATCTCTATTTGTTTTTTTTTCCCTCGTCACGTGACGCGTTTCTGAGCAGATTTGGGGGAAAAAACTAGATAAATAAAAAAATCCCCCGCGTTTGAATATTTACTTCACTCCACTGGACTCTCAGCTAAATTACTCCCCATGCTCAGAATTAAAGAGCTGGATACAAAAGCCCTGCGATGGTATACGGTCACGCTCACCGTTAGTTTCTCTGCGCTGATCCAGTTGTTCTCCGGGAACTGAACTTCGAACTTGATGAACAGGTCTCCTTTCTCAAAGGGGTTGCGGTAATGTGGCATCCCCTCACCTCTCACAACTCTGACTGAACCTGCAACACAAACAGCTCTTCATTTTTATCATCCGTTCGCACGCGCCCCCAACCGAACAGAGCACGTCGCTTGAACGTCACTTGCCTGGCTCGATGACCTTGCCAGCTGGATATTTCACCACGATCTGTCTGCCGTCCAGATGTTTCAGGACGAACTGAAAACCGCAAAGCGCTTCGACCAGGCCGATCTTGTGGGTCATGTGCAGGTCGTGTCCGTCTCTTTTATACGTCTAGGGGAGGAAAGGAAAAAAAAAAAAAATAGTAAGATTACAGATCATGGCAGACCATGGGTTGTTAAAAACAGATTACACACACACACACACACACACACACACACACACACACACTCAATTACTCCATATAATAATATGTAAGTGATGTATATATTGCCACAACTAAATATTTTGCCTGTAACCTGATTACACAGACGTTCTGATCTTACAAAGGAGCAGGTCTATGAATCAGATCAAATTTAAGGTGCAGTACGCAAGATTTCTCAAAACTAGGTCTCCAAACGTTAAGCAGATGGGTTTGACATTTGAATGGTTTAAAAACAAGACAACCCTTGACCCCACCTCCTATTCCCACCCATGTTCAGAAAGCTCCACCCCCAAGATCTAAATGACTGACATTTAGATCATTCCAAAACACGTTTCAGAGTGGAAGCCAATGTAGTACACGTGTGCTGAACTGAAACCACGGCGTAAACAAGTCTATCATGTTCTACATGCTCTATTTTGCAGGTTAAAGTTTACAAGCAAGGGGGAAAAAAAAAAAAAAAACAACGTTTAAATAATTTGTACGACATCGCACTCTTACACCGTCTCAAAAAGAATAAATAAAGGACGGGATTTAAAGCAATTTTTTTTTTTTTTTAATTGCATACCAACACTGTCAGTGTAACCGTCTCACTCGACCTGAACGACATTTACATGTGCGACAGTCGTTCAACGGTTAAAAGCTGCCACTTTGCATTTAAAAAAGAAAGTCAAAACACGTGGCTGTCTATCAAGGGGCCAATTGCAATCATGCTGCCTTGGTGATATTTAACGGTGAAGATTATGCTAAAATAGCACGTAAGCCCTCTCATCAGTTCCCATGAAAGCTTGCGTCAGCATGATCTGCCAGGCTATTTTGAAGAGGGCTTCAGAAGCTTCTAGGCCTGGCGGTGACAGGAAAACAGAGGCTGCGGTTACGAGTCAGACGAAGAGGCGTCGACATATGAACTCAAAGATAAACGAATAACTCGTACGCCATGGTGTGTGAAGGTAGAACTTGTGTCCTGCACAGAGCCATGACCTCAACCCTACTGAGCACCACTGGGATGAACTGGAACCTTCGCGACATCAGCGTCTGACCTCACCCTCACTTACGCTCCCGTAGATGAACGAACACAAATCCCCACAGCCACACCCCTGAACCTCCAGAGTACAGGTTCAACATTTTGAATTCTTTAGACGCTGTGTTGGTGTGGAGTGGACAGGCAGCGTACCTCGTGCTCCTTCTCCTGCAGGACGAGGACGATGTCTCCAGGCTCCACGGACGGCGCCTGATCCGCTTCTCCCCCGAAGGTGATCTTCTGCCCGTGTTTCATGCCTTTGTCCACGTGCACCTCCAGGATCTTTACTTCCTTCACCACTTTCTTCCCCTCGCACTTTTTACAGCGGTCTTTCTCACTGATCACCTCACCTAAAAATCCACACATCATGTTTCATACACATTCAAAACAGGACCGGTTCCAGGTGACGAGCGGCAGAGAGGCGAGCTAACTTTACTGGAGCGCTCACCTTCACCGTTGCAGTCAGTGCAGACGGACTGCATCTGTTGGACCATGCCAGGAGCCAGTTGTCTGATCATGATGCGCATGCCACGCCCCCTGCAGGTCGTACACTTCTGCACAGCGCCAGTCTTCCCTCCCTGGCTGCGAACACAGAATAAAATGTTCTGCTCTACTCAACGAATCCCAACACTGTGGCAAGACAAAGTCATAAAGCATTATACATGGCGCTGTCGAATTCTCAAATCTGATTGGTCAGAAGGTGGTGATTCATTCTCTATAACAGCAGCCCAGACAGTAGACATTTATAGGAAGGAGTCTCCAGTGTCAGCGCTTTATAACAGTCAGGAGTAAAGGTGTAACCGACTTTTCTGACGACTTCAGGACAGTGGAGCTTACAGTTTGAGGTTTCTTTTCGGTAAAATGACAGTAAGGCGTGTTTATGTCTTATCAACCTCAAAAAAAGTGTTAGCGGCTACAACATAAGTGATAACATGAACTACCGTGTCTCAGACGTCCCACAACTGTAAATATAAACAGATGGAAAAAAGAAAAAAAAAAAAGTATGAAATATTGTAATGTTGGAAAAGTACAGCCTTATCAGAGGAAAAACACATCAAGACATGCTGTTGTCGGAAAAATCATCAACACTAATTCTGCTTCGTTACTCCATTCCACTGATGCTCATTTCCTATATCAGCATAACACTTTTATTCCTTACGTATTCATCCTCATTAATTTAAACAGTCAAGAGAATAAAAACGTTTCGGGGGACCTTTTGTAACACGGCTGACATTTTTAAAACATCACTTCCTAGATAAATCAGTCCATTCCAAAACACTCACCCATTACAAGTGCTACAAAGGACATTCTTGCTCAGCTGTAATTTGGTTGTTTTCCCATTATACAGATCTTCAAGTGATACCCTAGAGATAGAGAGGAAAAAAGCACCAAATTAGACACCAAAAGAAAATGTGTTATGGTCAAAACACAGCAACCTTCTACACCCTACGTTTCCTGAAAGAACTAGATCAGCACCAAAAATAGAAATAGGGTAATGTCTGAGATCGAGGACAACCCACTACTCTATTTTCCCTTCCTACACGTCGTAAAGCTACTGGAAATCCACCACCACACAATGACTCACTTGAGAGGGTGCACCATGTCCTCCCCTCTCCGCCGGCCGCCGTTCCGGCTGCGCCCCTGACCGCCCATGAAGCCGAAGAGGCCACCGCCGAAAATGTGAGAGAAGATGTCGTCCATACCGGGTCCTCCTCCGCCCCCTTCTCGCAGGCCTTGCTCCCCATAGCGGTCGTACAGCTCCTTCTTCTCGGGGTTAGTTAGCACTTCGTACGCAAAGCTGATCTCCTTGAACTGAAAGTAAACGGGATGAAAGGTCACCGCTCAGATATTCTACCATTTCCGTTTACTCGTCTCGAAGCTCAAAGCCGTTCCAAAATCTTGGCGCGATCGACACGCAACCGATGCAAGAAATTAAACACCAGACTCTTAATTACGACTCATCGAATCAATTATACGAACGAAGTTCATTTTCCTTTGAATTGTTTTCTGAATCCTGATTATACGAACTGATTGCGATCTTTATTGTTATTAATAAAAGACCTTGGAAATATTTATTCTCTGCCAATCATTTTTGCTTCATAATTAGCTTTGAACGCTCAGAGCCAAAAGCATAAAACACTGATCGACATTACGTTACACTTCTGATAAGCAGTACAGCGTGTTGATAAATCCTTACCTTGTCTCCAGCATTTGGGTTCTTGTCAGGGTGATATTCCTTTGCTAATTTGCGGTAAGCCTGAAATAAATATACGTTACAAATGGTTAGATGCTACCAGTAAGGGACTTCATCAACCATGAAAAATACTCGTATATGACATATGAGAATTTTTAAATCATCAAAAATGTCTTCTTCGTTTCCAGACCTGTGAAACGGGCCCACCATGAAAGCTTTAAATCATCTTGTATTAGAACCGCTACGTTGTTTGTTTAATTACAAAGCGAACGTGTTTCATTACTTCTGAACGGTTTACTCCTTTTGCTCAAGAATCGGTGTTTAAAATGACAAAACTGATGATAGTTAAGGCATGAAAACATACGCACGTGTAATAGGATCAATCTTATTAAAGCTATATTAATAGGACTGCTTTATTATTTACTTAAAAGCGACAGTGTTGATTGGGACATAGATTTCTACATTTTCATACTATCGCTACTAACAATTTAAGAACTGATATGCAAGGTGAGAATTTGTTGGTCCAAAAACAACTTAAAATGGACCAGAACATGGATGGGAACAATATCTTCAAATTAAAAAAAAAAAAAAAACCCCAAACAAACAGAACAAAAGAATTAGTCCAACATGGTCAGTTAAAAACGTTATGATGTTGGGTGTGGCTGCAAGTATTATTCCAGCCAATCGGTTCATCTTGCTCTCCAATCAACCATCAACTGTTCCTCCTATTCGGCTTTAATAAAAGCCTGCAGCCATGCCGGCCCTTCGATAAGAATGAAGACCCCGTCTTGGTATCCAGCTTAACACTTGATATTTTTGGGAACAGTGTTTGCTGGCACCTTTTTTTTTTTAAACATCTAATTAGATGTTCTATTTCTGTACCAAAATTTCATTCCCCATCCTTTTTAATGGAGAACGGACATCAACCTGTGACTTTGTTGCTACTGCTGAGACTGCTTCATTAATTATTTTTTATAAATAAATAAATAAATAAATAAATAAATAAATAAATAGAGATGCTAAATCTAATGTTAGAGCGAATGTAAGCAACTGTCCTGAACTACATACAGCTCTGAAGTTCACACCACAGCTGCTGGTTACACGGGAGTTCAGTTACACCAGTGCGTAAGGCTAATAACCAATCCCTGATCCCCACTGTTCCCCAGTGACCAATCCCTGATCCCCACTGTTCCCCAGTGACCAATCCCTGATCCCCACTGTTCCCCAGTGACCAATCCCTGATCCCCACTGTTCCCCAGTGACCAATCCCTGATCCCCACTGTTCTAAGTGACCAATCCCTGATCCCCAGTGTTCCCAGTGGCGAATCCCAGATCCCAACTGTTCCCTTATTTACAACAGTCTTCTTTTTGTTTCACTTCATAGTGGAACCATCGTGGTGGAAGGATTAGCCGCTCAGCAGTATGATACTGAATGTTGCCCAGGGTGCGCCAGGGGAGGCTCCTTCCGTGCACCCACATGAACACACCCATCCATACACTATGGACACTTTTTGAACACGCCAATCTGCCGACCTCATCTTTGGACTGGCGGAGGAAACCGGAGTACCCGGTGGAAACCCCCGCAGCACGGGGAGAACATGTAAACGCCGCACACACAGGGCCACGGTGGGAATCGAACCCCCAACCCTGGAGGTATGACGCTAACCACTAAGCCACCGCGCGCCAACATTAACCATTTCCCAGCTCCTCACTACCACGGCTTTATTCTCGATAGAATCTACGAAACTGTGTGAATATTTTAAACAGCCTGTTGTGCCAAGGCCAAAAAGTCTGCTTTCTATTACAAATATTACCGTTATTATATCTCATTTCTTCATCTTTCGCCATATAACATGCCATGGTATGCAAATGACCATGGCGATTTAATGAATATGCAAATTAGTCTGTGACATCATGCAGCGGACTTCCCCTAAGAGTCAGCAACACTGGTGATAAATCTTACAGTTTAACCTCGTGATGATGAGGCAGTTAACTAGTTAATTAAGCCGTAAATACAAAAGTTGTGCGATCAATAATGTTTATAAAAAAATTTAATAAATAAAAAAACCAAAAAGGAGAGAATATGCTAATATACTGTAAGCGTGATGACGAAATTGCGTAACTGATGTTCTAGAGTGAGCAACTTTTTGTTCGCTTCACTCAGCTAGTTAGCTAGATAACCTGTTAGCTAGCCACACGTTTCTCTTGAGGTTATAGTTAACTAGTTTTACGCGTAACCATGACTAAGTGCTCCGTGTGAAGTTTATTAAGCGGTAGAATTTGACATGACTGGAACATAAAGACAACGGAATTCCAGCCAAATCAGGCCTGCTATGCTAAAGCACATAAAGCTAGCTAGTTAGCTACCTACACACCCTTGAATTATTATTATTTTTTTTAAAGTTATTTATTATCCATTAGACAACTCGTCAAAAATATATACATACCAAACACAATGTTTTCTGTGAAATAAATGAACTTGGATATTATTATGAAGCAACATGAGGATTTAATAACTGCGTTTGTGCCTGAGTTGACCTTATTTTATCCCCTCCTTTGACTAAAATGCGGCAGTTTATCGTTTATTTAATCACAGGGAAATATGAAACCACTCATATAATCATTTCATAATGTTTTAGTTAATATATCAGCAAGTTTGTTGTGTGTTTAGAGGCTAATTTCTCACGAGAGAACGCGGTGAGGAAAAGCCGGTGAACAGGCCGGTGTGACAACGTTATGCTAACCACGCGAATGCTAACCAGTTAACAAGAAGCGTTACAATTAAATTCGTTAAGGATAAACAAACAGCTAATCAAACAGACAGTTAATATTCAAACTGGGGAAAACAAATTCTAAAAGCGTATTTCTATAATAATCACAGGTGCCGGCTAAATCTACTAGGCCTCGTTGTATAGACATATAGCGTTATCAAGGGACGCGTACCACATCGCTCTCGAGACCACTACAAAGTGAGCACAAGCCAATAAAGTCAGCGGCTATGTAGTGGACTCGGACAGGAAGTACCCGGCAATTTGGAATGCGGCCCTCACTCCTGTTAGCCAAGCAGCTAATCCGTCCTTCCTGATTCTGATAGCCACACACCGGAGTCGGAGATAAAACGGCGCGGCAGCGTTTCTCAATCGCAGACCGACAGCGACCGAGTGCTAACACTTTAACTTGCCTTTTTGAGCTCGTTTTCAGACGCTGAAGGAGACACGCCGAGAATGTCGTAGAGTTTTGTGTCGGCAACGTTCGCCATGGTGAAGCTCAGCGCAGGGAGGTGAAGAGAGGAAACAAGCGCATGCGCAATGGGACTACTTTAACCTCCTGTCGAGAGGGGCGGTGCATGCGCATGTGCGCTGTGACGCATTCGATGCTCCCTTCACGTTCTCCCCTGGTTATGGGGGAAAACACGTTTCCGAACTGTGTTACACTGAAGATGAACTTCCTTTAAAGTCAAGTCATGTGGTTTTTAAATTCCATTCATATTATATATAGCTTGTGCGAAATGTTGTTTCCTCAGGACCGTGGTACAACACATAAGAATACAGTACACAGGACTAAATATTTTTTTTGTGTAAATTTGTACTGTCTTGTGCTGTGTATACACATGCACTTTATGTAATCCTGTGTAGATCTGTGTAGTCTTAGTTAGTTCTATGCAGTCATATGTAGTTCTATGTTGTTTTATGTAGCATCATGGTCCAGGAGGAACGTTGTTTCGTCTCACGGTGTACTGTACCAGCTGTATGTGGTTGAGATGACAATAACAGTCATTTGACTTGCATTATGCACTTTTTATTTGTTTGTTTGTTTGTTACAACTTTAAGAGGTGAAAATAGTAGAAAGACAAAGCAGTGAAACAGGCAAGGTTAGTTAACTAGCTGATATGCAGCTGAATGCAAATGGTTCGTAATTACAACTTCACAGTAAGACAAAGGAGCACGTGAAGGCACCGTAACTTTTCCTTGCTGCGTCACTTTATGATGCATTTTATTATGTAGATGGAAGTTAAACATATGGAATCGCATGTCAGCCGTACGAGCCATAAAACACTGAAAATACCGATATAATAATAATAATAATAATAATAATAATAATAATATTAATAATAATAATAATAGAATATCAGTGTAAAACGTGTGTAGTAGTTCATACTAGCGGAGAGCAATACCACACATGACCGGCAGATGGAAACAGAATCATCCATCCATCTTCAACTGCTTACTCCTTTTCAGGGTCTCGGGGAACCTGGAGCCTATCCCAGGGAACACAAGGCGGTGTACACCCTGGACAGGGTGCCAATCCATCGCAGGGCACAATCACACAGGAAACAGAATCAAAGGGCTATTTATGTTCCACTCTCTCCACTGTACGCCATTAAGTAGAGCTTATTTAACTTCAATAAGACCCATGTACTGTAATATACATAATACATCAGTCGTTTCCTGGGCAATGCGGTGCAATTACAGTGTTATAATATTACAATGTGAATATAAGTGAGCAGGGACTGTTATTATAGCAAGTCACGTGGTTGTTAAGACGGTTTCACTTTCATTCTGAGTGATAAAGCTCTGTAAAAACCTAACAGCGTTCCTGATATCCCTCGTTCCTCCGGCTGAAGTTAGAAGGACAGCAATATGGATTTACATAGGATTTTCTGGGGATGCGTTTCGTGTTTCCTTGCTGTTATTGCTTGTTTAATCTGCATACTCAAATTAATTTGTGTGAGTAATTTTATTGTTATATGGTTTGACAGACAGACATTTATCACAACCATGATACACTGTCGTTTCTTTTTCTGCGTCTACAGTTCATGAGTTCAGTAGATGGGTTTGTTCAGTCACAGAGAGGTTTGGTCAAGAGTTATACAGTGGTCTCTGGATTCAGTAGATTTTCACTGTGGAACTGAGGAGAGATCATGTTTCAGTATAAGTGTCATGTATTTACGAAAATTAGTTCAGCTGTATTTCTGTAAATGAAACTAGATCATAAGTCCATGACAGCCAAAGCAAGGTCTTTTTATCTCTTGGTTTGTTTTGCTTTAGGGAATTCTGGCTAAACTGCTATCAAATACAATTTTTTTTTTTCCAGTGAAATGGATTTATTTCCAGTTTAAATACTGGAAGCACCGACTACAATACCCCCTACAGGTGGATAACTGTTATTGCATTCTTTGGACTAATTATGCAAATCACATAAATGAATGAATTCTCATTGATGAGAATGTAGATGTAGATGTGTTTGTTCAGCCATAAGTAGTATTGCTGATGTGCCGAATAAAACACACGCCGTTATAGGGAAACAATCAATGACGGGGTGGTGTGATGAAACGGAGTTACTGCTAAAATCCTGAAGTTAATTATTTTCCAATAACAGCCCGTCTCGAAGTATTTTATTCCTCTTATACCACAGCTTGTGTAAACTTTTCATTAAAGACAGACAGATTGTATGTCTATCGGTTTATGTTTACATTTAATGTTATGGAACATTCGTGAAAGAAGTTAGTTCTCGTTATCACTTACGTTATAGTGGCTAAAACAGTCGTTCCCTCAGCAGACATTTAAAAAAAAAATCTCCCTTGAAGTTAATACAACAAAAAATCAGCTTTTCATGTTACAGAGTAAAGCGTAAACTCTTCTGTCCTGAAGATGTCGGAAAACTTAAAGTTACAGCTTTACCACTGACTGTTACAAAGCTCTGACACTGGAGACTCCTTCCATCCAGAAAACCTCACCCTATCAAAGATTATACAAGTTTTTTTATCTGTTTACGTGGAGTGTCCACCGCACAAGTACCTGTGATTGAGCTGTTACTATAGAAACAATAAGGTATTAGAACGAATGCATTAATATAGAGTAAATCTGTGATTTGCGGCTGCACTACTGTCAGACCTGCTGTTATAGAAAATTAAACACCTTCTGACCAATCACAATCCAGAACTCAGTAGTGCTGCGGTATAAGTGATTTTATCTGAAAGGTGGATAGAGATACAAGACATGGCCAAAACTTTGTAGACACCTGAGCATCACACTCATATGTGTTGTTGAACTTTGCATTCCAATTTTATTCCCCATTTGCTGTTATAATAAGTTTACCAGTTTGATCCACTTAACATATTACATATACATACAGACTGCACTTATACTTATTTTTTTTTTTTTACTTTTTGTTTGTTTTGCTTTAGGGAATTCTGGCTAAACTGGTATTAATTCTAGGTAAGTTTCTTCCATTACAGATCACAGAGTTGACATTATAACAGTGTACTGTGTCTATATAAAAATTCAATTAACTTTTTATTTATTTCTTTTGTTCCAGCGAGGTGGATTTATGTCCAGTTTTCGAACCCCAGAGTACAATCCCTACAGGTGAATAACTGTAATTGCATTCTTTGGACTAATTATGCAAATCACTTAAATGAATGAATTCTCATTGATGAATTAAAAGTCTAGTTCGTGTAGATGTGTTTGTTCAGACATAAGTAGTATTGCTGATGTGCGGAATAAAACACACGGTGCTGTGCTGTTGTAGGGAACCGATCAGTGACGGGGTGGTGTGATGAAGCGGAGTTACTGATAAAATCCTGGAGTTAATTATTTTCCAATAACAGCACATCCTGAAGTATTTTATTCCTCTTATACCGCAGCTTGTGTAACCCTTTTATTAATTAAAGACAGACACATTGTATATTTATCGGTTTATACTTACATGTAATGTTATGGAACATCTGTGAAAGAAGTTAGTTCTAGTTATCACTTAACGTTATAGCGGTCTGAAAACAGTCGTTCCCTCAGCAGACATTTTTTTTAAGCTCCCTTGAAGTCAATACAACAAAAAAATCAGCTTTTCATGTTACAGAGTAAAAGCGTAAACTCTTCTGTCCTGAAGATGTCGGAAAACTTAAAGTTACAGTCTTACCTCTGACTGTTACAAAGCGCTGACACTGGAGACTCCTTCCATACATGTTAAATAAACATGTTGTTACAGAAAACTTCACCACATGAAGAGTGATACATGTTTTTTAATGGATTTATGTGGAACGTTCGCCCGTGACTGAGCTGTTACTATAGAAACCGTACCGTATGAGAACGAGTGTATTAATATAAACCTGTAAACTGTAGCATATTGGAGAATTCAGCAGCGCTGTGGTACAAGTGATTTTATCTGAAAGGTTGAACAGTTACCATATCATTCACCACAAGCCTTCCAGTTTGCAATTAAACTTAATCTCGCAACTTTTTTGCAGCAGGATGAAGTGGATTACGAAGAACAAAAAGGTGAATTTCCCCACAGACTGTGGAGACATTTGGGCGTATGCTGCTATAGGAAAATAATCAACACTGGGGTAGTGTGATGAAAGAGAATTACTGTTACCACCAACTGTTATTTTATATACCACATAATACTCTTATATTTTTCAAAAGCAGCACGTTCCAGTGTGTCTTGTTCCTTTTATACCTCAGCAATTTCCAGCCATTTTAATGTTTCATTTATGAAAGAATGACACATCATGCGCTTTATCCATTTAGAGTTACAATTAATGTTGTGGAGCATCTATAAAACTTGTGACTACTTCCATAAATGTTGAATAAACATCTCCACGCAGAAAATTTCACGTTTTTAATACTTTTATGTGACGTGTTTGATCCAGATGTTCGTGAAGACCAGGGACAGTGGAGATTTCTTCAGGACATAAATGTACTGGATGTAACAAAGATTTTACAAGACAGAATAACGGTATGGTTTTAACTTGGAAATGCATATTTACTGCACGGCTCTCTTAAAGTTAATCAAACATACACACAAAAAACCCAGCTTGCTATGTTACTGAGAAACCACGTTCTGATGGATGGTGCCAGATGGGCTGGTTTGAGTATTTCGGAAACAGAAGATCGATTGATTTAATCTCCATTCTCTGATTTCCAGGTATTGATGGATTTTTTTGGGTCCCAAAAAGGTAGGCTTCCTGTACTGCCGAGTTAAAATGATGTCTTGGTGATTATACCGTATATATTGTATAAATGAAAATGTTATAGTGGAGCATATGCCATTTTCTGCGCTTCTCTAAAACGTATATGCACTTACACTTTGTCAATTCTGTTTCACTTGGATGGTCAAAAGAGATCAGATTCCACAAGATGGTCATTGGAAATGACACGAATTGTCACAAGGCCTTTTTGAGCGGTCTGGGTATCAATTGCCGAGAGTTTTCTGCGGATCAGAGCGACGTCATCATCGCTTTCGTCCCTATTGTCTCTCGAGCTGGAACCGACATCGTTGCTGCGCTTGAGAAGATACCAGGTAATTGTTCATAGGATTAAGAGAGGTTCGTCTTTTTCGTGGCAGGCGCTTTAAAAACGAACCGCTCTCTTCTCTACTGAAAATGTACATTTTACTGTATTATATAGTTATCTTTTCCTTCCTAGAAAACCGGCCTGTTGTTTTCGTGGCGCTCCATCACACGTTTGATCGGAATTTCGTCGTTCCAGAGAGCAGACGAAATATTAGCAGGAGCAACGTGTTGGCTGTGGACTGTCTCTTTTATGAAGACAAGGGATTGCTGGAATGTCCTCGTAACACAGAGGCACTGAAAGCAACAGCAAAGTATTTACAAGACATCAGGATGAATTCCAAAGTGTCAAAACGGTTTTAAATTGGAAATGATGTTTAATCCTTGACGTTTTATTGCCCCGTACCTGATTACGCCACTGTAGCTCTCGTTGTCCGGACATAATTACTTCATGTTAATTAGATTGCTTAGATTAGTTGCTTTAGATTGTTTAGACTGGCCAAATTCTGTTTGAGGTCTATATTCGGGTTGCTGCCATATTCCGAATTTGATGTTTATATGCGCATCGGAATATTCCTGTCTCTCTAACACTACCGATACCTGATGTACTTATATTCTTCTGTATGCTTTCCTGTAGTATTTGAAATAAAACCACATTAACAATCCCAGACTTGGTTTTCCTTTTTACTCTCACATCTGCATTGCACACTTAGACAAAAATGATCCAATCCGGGATCTTTAAGCGTTCTTTGGTTCCGTGTTAGAACCCTACAAGTGTTTCCTTATCAGAAAGGCCCTTTTAGAAGGCAGAGATCCCTTAATATATAAAGAAGCCTTTTTCTACGGGTGTACTTACAAAAACAGTGCAATATTAAATGACAGGTGGGTTTTTAAGATGGGCGTGTACGGAAACACACAAAATTTTAGACGCTGCAACCGGTAGTGAGTCAGGGTTGGCTGCCATTTCAGAGCGTTATCGAAGCTTAAACACACAGACAGCTCCTGCATACAGCGTAAACAGGAACTATTGCAGTACAACGCAGGAAGAACCCTTAAAACCACTGAGCTAGAGACGCGAGAATCCATCTTATTAATGCCGTTTACACATACAAGTCTTCACAGAGACATTACATAAACCAGCAGGTGTAAGTATACTGTATTAGTTATAAAAATTTGACTTTTGCATTAGTGAAGTTAAACATGGGAATTTCAGCTTTCATTTCCTCATATTTACACCTAGACCTGTTAAACAACTTGGAACATGGCACCTTTTGTTTGAGCCCACCCATTCTAGCAAATGATCCAAAATATTGGAACGTGACTGAGAGGTGTTCGCTGGTAAATCGATTATTTAAAGAATTAATAGCTCTGAATGTCTACTCTTGGTTTGAGCTCTAGGTTTCACCTGTGAAGACTGCATTATAAGAATAATAAGAGTAAATAATGCAAACTTGATGTAGAAAGTTCTACTTGTATTTTTTTTTTTTTTAATCATACTCAAAAATTTAACTTAAAAATGTAATCCTAAACGGACCGAGAAGGGGCTTGAGAGCAGGATGTTGTGTCAAACTGAAAGTGATCGAATGATTGAATTTCTGCAGTCACACGAAGAAAGACGCGCCACGTGCAAACTCGTGAGACGTTTGAATGCTTGAGATTCTTCTTCCTTCAAGATGCTTTCAGGTTTGTCAGGCTGCACTTTTGTCATTTGCTCGGTTAATTTTCTTAACAGCTATTTTTACGGTGATGGTGCAGAGGCTTTTTTTATTTTTTATTTTTACAACAGACCGAGCCTCTGTTGTGGCGCATAGACTTTTCAGGAAGTGTTCTTAACATGCGGTGTCATGTTTCACAGTAAAATATGTTTATTTCTACACAATGTGATATATTACTGTAGATATAATCTAAACCAGCAGAAGAAAGAAAAACTCACATCCTGTTGGTTTCTCGAATTGAGAAAAGCTCTTCCCTAAACCCATATACACTCACTTTTTTAGGAACACTTACACAAAATAAAAAAAAAAACAACAAAAAAAACAATTCATGAATCGGCGTATTTAAATTAAGGGCCGAATTTCCATTTAAATCAGTTCAATAAGTCAAATCAAGGAAATAGCTAAATAATGTCATTTTTAGGTTTAATTCATTAAATAGAAGCACGTACATTTACAAACTTAATTTATTGTCGTAACACAAACATTATGTATATCAATATATAGCTACATATAAATATAGCTACAATATATAAGCTACATATAAAAGCCGTAATAACTTTTTAGAGTGTACATTTACGCAGTTATCCAATCAGCCAATCAAGTGGCAGCAGCACAGTGCATAAAATCATGCAGATACAGGTCAAGAGCTTCAGTTAATGTTCACATCAAACATCAGAACGGGAAAAATCTGTGACGTTGACTGTATCATCATTGTTGGCTAATCTGATTATTTCAGAAACCGCGGTTCCCCTGGAATTTTCACACACAACAATCTCTATACAGAACGATGTGAAAAACAAAAAAAAACATCCAGTGAACGGCAGTTCTGTGGGTGTTGATGAGCTAGGTCAGAGGAGAAGGCCACGGTAACTCGAATACTCAAAACACTTTTCACACTCTTCGGCTGTCCGGTTTATGTCAGACTTTGTCCACTATAGCCTCAGATTCTTGTTCTTGGCTGACACGAGTGGAACCTAATGTGGTCTTCTGCTGATGTAGCCCATCTGCCTCATGGTTTGACGTGTTGTGCGTTCTGAGATACTTTCCTGTTTGCTACAGTTGTAAAGTGTGGTTATTTTAGCGATGGTAGTCTTATACCAAACAAACAAACATACAAATAAATAAATAAGACCCAGCCTCATTTGTTTGAACGAATGCAAATACATACCAGGTGTGTCGGGTGTATTGCGGGTGATTATAGTATGTAGTATGAAGAATACCCAATCAAATGTGCTCCATAGGGCAGAATAAATATATGCAGAATTAAAACTTTTCCTCTTGGTGTAAAAATATGCCAAAATAGCTTCTAATACAGGATTTACAGGACTATTAAATGTAGAAGTACCACTGATCTTAAACATTCACTGTTTCATTTTGTCTCCAGGATCAAATGCGCTGGCGTTCTACGTCATGGTACTTGGGAATGTTCTGGGTGCCCAAACCAAGTTCATTGAGCGACTGCAAAAACGTCTTCATCTCCGTGAAGTGTATTCTGTGGAGGAGTGTGACGTTGTCATTGCTTTTGTCCCTGTCGTGTCTCGGGCTGGAACGGACATACAATCTGCTCTTCAAAAGCTTGAGAGTACAGAGTGATATTCAATATTACTTATTACTATATTAGCGATCGTATTCAAAACAGAACACCACCATAGGTTACACACTACAGTATGGTGGTAAGTTTGGGTTTAGGATATAGCATCAACCAAACTAATGCTTTTGATGCAAGGTGGTGTGTAGTCCTGAACACATACTCTTTTTTTTTTTTTAATGTTTCAAAGCTTCTGTGATTCACTCTGGCTGTATCCTGTATGAGTTATTTTCTAATTAACACAACGTTATTTCTTTTTCCTCTCTTTCTTCCAGCGAGTCAGCCTGTTGTCCTCGTGGTGTTCCATCACACGTTTGATGTAAATTACGTTGCTCCAGATAGCAAACTGTCTGTGAAGAAGGATGGTGTGTTTGCTGTGGACATCCTCTTTCATGAAGATGATGGACTTTTGAACGGCCTGCACAATGACAAGATGCTGAAATCTACTACTGATTATCTGATCTCTAAGGGCGCTTCACCGGATATTCAGGTAAGTTTTGAACAGCTAGCAAAGAAAACAGTTTTACAGTACTGCACTAATTCTACCTCTTTTCCCGACAGACTGATCCAGCAAAAACATCCAGACGAGCTCAACTAAGGCTGATTGTAGTCCCCGTTTTGGTCGGTTGTGTTGTTGCTGGTGTTGTTTCTGCAATAACTTGGATATTCATTGTTTGTTTTTGATCAACTGTAACTATGCAGCAAACTAATCTGTCTTAAACCACATAAAATAACGAACCAACAAATGTAATATCTTTCTCATAATCAAGATCACATTACGATAAACAACAACAACAACAACAACAACAAAAAAAAAGCCCAAAATAAAATTTTAAGGAGAGGTTAAAGATTTCATTAGCACCTTAGCATAATTATTCTGCTAGTAAGTAATAGCTAATAGCTAGCTGTATGCAGTAGTCAATGTTATCTAACGTTGAGCAGCATCAGATAAGTTAGATAAAACAACATTAATATTAGAAAATTTGACCAGTGCCTTCAGAAGGTCTGAATATGTCAAGAAGTGACCTGCCCGTGATAAAAAGTTATCTGTAAGTGTATTTAATAAACAGCACAGAAATATAGAAAAGATCGAGTTAGGAGGGTAATGTTGGCTAGTTAGCGTAAATATGAATTGGATCAGATAACAAAATACACCATAAAAGTACACATACCCTGAGGGTAAGTTTTGTTCTCATGCTGTCTTTTAGCTAGCTAGCTAACGTTAATCGCTTCGCTATCTAGAATTATTAAGTTGACTGTAAACAATGTAACATCTGGTAAGGTGCTCGATTAATCCACAGTATTTCTGTCAAACATGCAGCATTTTTAAGCAATGAGTGTGTCTCCATCACGGCTCCAGAGCACTAGAAGGTCATCTGTAGTGTCTGATGGGAAGCCGAGGAGCGAGGATAGTGCCCTTGGGATAAATATGTGAATGGGATCTGTCTCTGATTAAGGAGCAGAAGTTCTCAACAAGGAGACAGAAGAAGTAATGTTTTTCCCTTACTGTGTCATATTCTTGTTATTTATGCTGCGCTTACCATTTATGGGGAAAAAAAAAAAAGTTCATATTCACAGTTGAGTTGGAATTTTGGGAGCTTTCATACTGCCTGTATTTTTCAGAACATTTTGAGGCAGTTCAGTATGTACACGTGCTGTGTGTCCAAGGAAATGGTCTTAAATACTCGTTTTAGTTTCTATTTCATTTCAAAATGAATTAGAGCTGATAAATTTTCACTGCCATTATTAATAAGATATTGTGGTAATGTTTACCATGAATACAGCTAAATGCTAAAGCTGGATAAAAATATAAATAAATACATTTTATATATATATATATATATATATATATATATATATATATATATATATATATATATATATATATATAAAAAATAGATAATATAAGTATAATAGATAAATAAAAAGAAACCCCGAAACGTGCCATGGGTATTTTGTCCTTAATTATAATGCTAGGGAGTGAGGATTTTAATTTATTTTTATTTTATTCAAAACTAGCCTCAGTGTGTTTAGTGGTACATTTCAGATTACGTTATTTAATGTGCATTAAATATACCTGTAATTAAAAGACAAAATGAAGGCTGATTATCTAAATAATGTTAAAGCTAAGTATTTTGTATATAATTCTATCTGTATATATATAGTTGTTGTTGTTTTTTTGTTTTTTTTTGCTTTATCTCTATTTGTCAGTATTCGCATGCTTATGCCATACCGTAATGTATTATTTGTGAATTATGGTTGTGAAAATAAATAATACAGTTTTGTTCAATCTGACTGGCTGTATACATCTCCGTACGAATGATTATTTAATGAAATATCAGACTATCGTGAACGTGAGTTTCATGCCGTGACACAAAATATTCTGTTTTATTTGCACTATTATGAGAAAATCTAGATTCATTGGTATTTTTGTTCCCTTGACACCTCACAGAGATCAAATTTTAGCACCGGGAATTAAAATATTCACTCCATTTGTCTGCCAGCTATTAAAGTTTACACGGCGTCCTCCACTAATATTGGCACCCTTGGTAAATACGAGCAAAGAAGGCTGTGAAAATTTGCGTCTTTATGGTTTAACTTTAAGTATTCACAGAAATGCTCTACTCTCATGGATATCAAACAATTGCAAACACGACACAGGTTTATCCCCCCAAAAATATCTTTGTTAAATATAGGTGTGCAGCAATTATTGGCACCCCTATGAATTCAGATGAGAAAAATATATTTGAAGTATATTCCCATTGATATTTAAAAAAAAAAATTTTTTGGTACACCTCAGTGACTAGGAACAGGAAATTGTTCAACCATGACTTCCTGTTTCACAGGGGTATAAATATGAGGTCAAATTTTTATTTACCAAGGGTGCCAATATTAGTTGAGGGAGCTGTATATAGCATTTAATGGCAAACGAAAACATATAGTGACTTTCTGTGGGTGAATTTGCATAAAATTATATTATTTAAAAAATGCCATAGCATAACTCGTGCTATATTTTGCTTAGCTCTCAGCAGGACCAACAGGAAAAACATGTTCATGTAGTGACACTGCGAGGTGTGTGTGCATTCCTATCTAAAGTGCAAACACAAATATATCTCTTTAACACAACTTTAAGTCGTGTTCACTGAAAGGGATTTTGCTGGGTATGATAGTAAATGAATGTATATGTAATAACAAACATGGGGTAGAAATCTTGATACAGTAAAGCCTTTAAACTAGAAAAACGAACAGATCTTGCTTTATGATTACAGCTGTTAACAATACACATGAATACACATCTCTCTCCACATTAGTATAAAACTACACCACTATTATTATTATAATTATTATTACCATTATGCCATTCTATGATGTAGACGTTCACTAATCATACTATCGCAGCTTTAACTCTGACTGGCCACGCCCATCAATCGTGTAAAGAAAAGAAAAAAACCTGAACGTGATACTCGTCTCTCCTCAGTCAGAGACGCTGAAAAGTCCGGTTGTGATCCTTCTCCCTTCAAAATGGTTCCAGGTTTGTCAATAGATTCATATTTCATAATAGGCTACAGCTTTTATATTTTTGGGGTCTTTGTTGGAAAAGGGATCCTGAAACGAGGCAGGTACTTGATCCAATCCTTTGTTGTTTTCAGGATGTGTTCTTAACATGCAGAATGTTGCAAGACTAGATTCTCATGAGTGGCTTTAAGTAAAACAGGACTTTACTTTTAGACATTCTGGTGTGCTCTTATTACAGCACTTTAGACCATTAGAAAGAAAGAAAGAAGGAAAGAAAGAAGGAAAGAAAACACACTTCTTGTGAAACTCAGAAAAAAACTTCATACTCTAATATGTACTGTAGAGGCACTCGAGCTAGCTGCAAATCAGTCTTTTTTTATTAACCTTATCGTTATTATTATACTGAAGAGACATGTATGCATATATATGACTTGATATCCCAAATATATCTGCAATAAATGTATCATTTTGCCAGTGAAATTCTCAATATTTATCGTATGATAACATATATCAAACATATGCCGTCATGTCCATTTTTAATGTTCAAATATATGTTAAACATAACCTGTTGGCATTCTGATTGCATGAGAAATATACTACCATGGGATGCATATTATATTGCGATGTTATGCTTAACTGGTGAGGTTTTTTTTTTCTTTTTTTTTCCATTTGTCAAATGGAAATATTTAAGCTGCAGACATTACGGTGGTTGCAAGAAGGTTACCTTCTTTTTGGAAACAAACAAGTAACAGGAAAAACATGTTCTTGCAGGTTACACGTTGCGCGTGTTGTAAGGTGTGCACGCATTCCTCAACACAAAGGCAGAATGATGGTGAATTATACTAAACTTGAAACTGTAATATATAAAAACATCAAAGTCAGAAGTCAAAAAACATGAAATTATTTAAAAAATGATATAGTGTAAAGGATATTAAAGATGGAAGGAAGAAAAAGCATGGACTATACGTGGAGTAACACGCAGATATGTGCGGTTCAATGCCGTGCAACATCAGGCCAACGTAGTTGCAGTCAAATATCTAACAGAATGTAATAAATATTTATCAATACAGGGTAATACAAGTATATTAACAGTAATGTAAAAAATTAAAAAAGTCTAGTCCTAGGTGTTGTTCTGGTTGAGGGCCCTAATGGCCTGTGGGAAGAAGCTCCTCCTCATAATCTCTCTGTGTTGGCCTTCAGGGAGTCGAAGCACTTCCCTGATTGCAACAGAGAGAAGAATGTATTATTCACATGGCTGAGGTCTTTCACTATCTTCCTGGCTTTGGTTCAGCTCCGCCTGCTGTAGACAGACTGCTGCTCAGGGAGCTCAGTGCGGATGGTGCGCTCAGTTGATCACACCACCCTCCGGTTCACATAGTACGCATAGCAGAACTGAGCTGTCAAACATGTGTTCACGCATCAGTGGTGGTGAATAAGGAGCTTTAAAATACTATTTAAAAAAAAAAAAGCATTCAAAAGAGTCATAATTTGGATAATTGTTAGACAAGTTAAGAATTTTCATAGTGTCATATGGACCTCCAGGTGTGTTGTTGTGCCCTCATAATGTTGTTTGAAATGTTGATTTATAATTATTCTGTCAGTTATGATCATTAGCATGTTTTCAAAACAGACTCTCCTCTCACAGTCGAGGTGTGTTTTAGTCTGCTGGGTGTGTTTCAGGAGCTTTCTCCTCCCTGTTAATTCTCTGGAGCACCGCACCCTTGATGTTCTAAGACCTCATGGTTTACAAAAGAAAAAAAAAACAACGTTATTTTTTCTGATTGAAAGTATTGTCTACTATATGATCCTAAATAATAAAATCTAAATTTAGATAGCTTGTACTGAAGCAGAATCCAGTATAAGTACAAAGGCCGTAGTGCATGGTTCAGCAGGGCTTTAAACTCACAACCTTCAGGTCAGTAGGCCAAAAACTTAGACGCTAAGCTCCAGAACTGGACTTCTATATCATTTTAATATACAGAACATACGCTAAACATAAATTCATTATCTAATCCAACCCAGTCCAGTATTTTGGTTGCCTGGAAACTCAAAACACACGACAATACGTTAAACATAATTAAACGGTATACTCACACAGGGAATCACAGGGAATAAATGCAGGCTTGTGCCCTTTTCCTTCATGTATTTACAAAAAATGTCAAATCCTTCTGAAGCCATAATCTAAAATTCCAGGACATTTTTTAGATTGATGCATGGATGGATGGGCTTTATTGATCCCGAGTGGGAACATTAGTGGCAGATTTCCACGGGACATTAAATAAACAGAATAAATACACCTAATTACTACAAACTACAAAGTGTGATAGCAAGAAACCTTCACATGCTGGCAAAAACGTTATTGTTTACAAAATTAAGCAGAAAAAAGAGTGCATCGCTCGAGAATAATTACTTATAAAATGGTACGGTAAACAGGGGGCAGGATAGCACACTAACACACTGCCAGGAAGTATTGTGAAACCTGATAGGAGTAGATAAAAAAAAAAAAAATCCCTGCTATAGTCTTTGCTGTATAGCGTATCTGCATTTCCACTTCTGAATACTAAATACTGTACTCAATCTGAATACTGAATACATCTGAATATTAAAGTCTGTACTCAGGAATAATTCTCGGCTTGTAAGAAGGCGGAAATTTTCCCTTCAGCCTGTTCTCCAGTGAGTGTAGTTCTATACAGCTGATTACTTTCATCTGTTCACCTGAAAAGGACCTGAGACTACTGCTCTCAGGTGAACCGGGTGTGATTGCACATGGATATTTAAAACAGCTTGCAGTTTTGACCCAAAATACAAAAGTCAGATGTGTAAAAATGCTATCACGAATAACAGAGTAAATGTAATTAACAGACACAAATAAGCAGCAGTTAAGTATTCTTAGGGGGGAAATAAAGGTACCATAAGGGTTCTTTGCATGCTTAACGGTTTCTAGCTTTCTAAAAGGGTTCCACTTGGAATCCTCTTCCAAGTATATAAAGAATACCTGTAGCAGGGAGAGAGGGTGATATTAGATAACGCCTGTGTTTATATTTGGGACTGATTTGATAAGATTTAAGGTGGTTTGTGTGCTATAACAATTTTGGTTTATGTTTTCAGACCACAGCCAACATTCAATACCTGCTGGACAGATGTTCTATGTTCTTAACTTTTGTAAACTTCTGTCAAAAATTGAGCAAATCAATTCAGTTCCCTATCAATCCCTAGTATAGTCTGTTCCATTTGTGCCTGAATAGGCAGATACGAAATCCATTTAAATGAATGCATTTAAGGAATTTATATGTGTTATTGTGTTATAAAATGTAGCGATTAATGTAACGTCTAAAAATCAATCAGGAAAAATAGGCTTGTTTCATTTTCATTGTAGACTTTACTTTCCGATCACCATTGTACAGAGAGTTTTAGTGCTGCCGCGTGTCGTTTCGTCTCCAGAATCAAAAACGCTGCTGTTCTTCCCGATGGTACTCGGGAACACCATAAATATCCATGTGGAGATTTTGAGTCGGCTGAGGCAACGTCTACAGCTTCGTGAAGCGTATGCAGAGAACCACGGTGACGTCATCATCGCTTTTGTCCCAGTTGTATCTCGGGCAGGAACGGACATTGAAGCTGCTCTTCAGAGGATCCCGAGAAGTAAGGAGTAATCTTTTAGTTAAATGTGGCTATGTTTAAAATCACTAATTACCGTATTAGATTATATCTGTGGTGGCCTTGGACTACTAGTTGTGAAAGTTACACACTTTCCTGAACTGAAATATATTTCAGTTTTGGTATCTCAACCATCAGGAGTAAACTTCTAGCATTTTAAAGTAAAATGAGAGACATTTTCATTTAAAGATTTCTTTCCGACTGCTGTGCAGGAGCACGCCGGCATTTTGCCAGCTGGTACATGATTATAAACTGACTTCAGTGTCTGCTTCACTACAGCACAAAGCTATTCGACCATATTAACCCTGTAAGGAAATCACACTTAGGTTTTTGGTGAGGCTAGACAGGTTTTAAACTTTCTTTCGGCAGACTGACTGGGTTTACCAGCAATTCAAATGTAAATAAAAACATTTTCATGTTTTTTTTTTTTTTTTTTTGGTAAAATACATGTATGATTTCTTATAACTGAGGTGTGGAAATATTTTCCCACGCTGATATATAGAGAAGTTGAATAAATAGAATACCAATATAGTCTCCTAGTCTTAATAAGTGATATAATAATCTAACGTACTATTAATTTCTGTATGATAGTACAATGTTCATCTATACCAGTTTGCCATTTTCTCGAATACCCAAACCCAATGAGAGATAGACGCTTATAACCTAAGGCCATGTAATGCTAAATAAAGGACATTAGGACCCGGATAAAACAAGCAGGTTTCTTTATTTTGTCCGAATTTCGCGTTGAACTTTCTAGTTTTGAAACAGATTGTAATTTGGTGTTTATACAGCATACTGCACCTAAACTCATTGTCTGTATTGGCTACATCAATATGCTGTCGAAGATGAGAATTAGTTTTATCATTTAAAAATAAAATTGGAATAGAAAGAGAGAGAAAAACGAAGAAAATGGCAAATTGAAATAGATAAATTGATAATAGTCACGTTTGGATATTGGGCCATTCCTCTTTCTTTCTGACACAAACAATTCTCCCTCCATGGTGTTTTCGGAGCAAATGTGAGTGTTGATTATGAACACAACGTTGTCCTGTGAATCTCGCATTCTTCCAGCGGGTCAGCCTGTTGTTCTCATGGTGCTCCACTTCACATTTGATGAGAATTACATGGCTCCAAACAGCACCTGGAACCTAGACAGGGATGATGTATTTGCTGTGGATTTGCTCTGTTATGAAGACATTGGACTGCTCAGATCCCAACGCAATGATGAGGCATTGAAAGCTGTCACTGATCATCTGATCTCTAAAGGAGCTTCACCCAATACCCAGGTAGACAAAAACAACAGCATTCATTGACCAATTATCCAGTCATTTGTCACTGTCATCATTACAGAATTTTTTTTTAACCAGAGCTATTAGCACCAGCCAGTACTCATATATAACTATTGTGTCTCAATGACTTTTTTTCCCAACAGCTACAAACAACCGGATCACAGACACAGTGTAATCCACTGGTATTCATCTTCTGTTTCATTTTTGTTATTTTAATAGCGATAGCCATTGGTGTTGGTTTTTACGTGAAGACATGGGTAAATCACGATAATAATACTAATACCACAGGCGGTTGACCAGTATGAAATACATTTGATTGATTTCTGTAAATTAGCTACAGTTAAATTACTGTAGAATTTTTTTTTTTTTGGGACGGTTTTAACAAGTAATGTGCGAACATTAAACAATTCTAGTACAACAACAGAAGACTTTCTTGTACATAACATCCATTGTTACATTTAACGTATATTAAAAATGAAAAGGCAGAACAAAGACACAAGGACCTTAAAGTGTCAGATATATGATTATAAATGTATATATCAGTCTTATGAATTATTTTCTTTTCTTTTTTTCTTTTCCTTTTCTTTTCTTTTCTTTTTTTTTTTTTTACCTTTAATCAGCAATATTTCACATGCTAGGGCTTAAATGAAATGAGTATTGTGTGACTATGCATGTAAGTGACCTGTTAAATAAAATGTACATAGCCTACTACTGTATGCATTTCTGTATGAACAGGCTTTCACAAAATATGACTGAGAATATATTACAGATTTTTCTGTGAAATATTCAATTAAATATATCCACAACATTATTTTACAACGTTATCTATATGCTCATTATATGAGAATTCCTTGGCTCACAAAACAATAAAGCAATTAGTAGTATTAAGGACAGACAGGCAAATAGTTTACTCATCTAGTCATAAAATTCATGTAACACTTTTACTTTATTACCACAGACATCTGTTTTTCTTTTCTGCCGATATAGTTGTGAAAGGATCTATCCGAAAAGAGTCGATTCCCTAATAGACACTGGGAATAGTGGTGAGTTGATGTGTCGTTTACGAATGAGTGGGCGTTTTAGATGAACGCTGGGAACCGACTCCTAGGTCTGAAGAGCCGTTTAGATGATTCAGTAGCTGAGAAATAACAGTGGAAAGGCATTCGAGTGTTTAATATTGAGAATAAAGTCTTGAAGGGCTTATGTTAATATTTCAGTAAGTAAGACGTGAGGAGAAATTCAGCCGAATAAAAAAAAAACAATGGAAGAGATATAAAGGTGGTCCTACTGAGTCTTGTGAGTCGATTCATGTGTAAAATCGAAAGTGAAACGGATTCACGAGCACAAACGCTGCAGATCTGAACACCGTTGTGTCTGACTCCAAGATGCTGCGAGGTTTGTCAATCTATTTTCCTTATTAATTATGATAGACCTGTGATAAATGTAGCACGGTGTTAAATACGACAAACTGTACAATATATAAGCATTCATCTCTTAATAATCAACCACTCACAAATAATGATTATTATTTCATCTTGCAGCTGTAACATATGCAGATATGATTATAGGATATAGTTATAGGATATAAATGATATTCTCTGTCATGTGTTCCGTAATATTAATAAATGACAGGTTTGGTGAATGCTACACACACACACACACACACACACACACACACACACAATAATAATAATAATAATAATAATAATAATAATAATAATAATAATAATAATAACGCCATGATTAGTGTGGTTTGGTGTGGTTTAATATCGGATCTAACATGAATTTCATCACGTCATTTCTTAAGTTGAACAAATGTTTGCTAGTAACCCGGGTAGCATCACATTAATGTATACAAGAACAAGAAGACAAGGGTTAAAATATAGAATAATATTGTATTGTATAGTTTGTATAGTTGTTGTGTGTACTGAGTTGATCACTGCTCCAAGTGCACAGTTTAAATCAAGGGCACAGCTGCTGTGATAAACATGTCTTAAATTTTCCATGATGTCATTTTTAAGGGGAAAAGAGTTTAGAGCTTAAAGGCTTCTGTTAAGAGACATTCAATCCCTTATACCTAACTTATATTTATATTCACTTTTACAGTCGTTGACAGGGACTTTTATCCAGAGTGACTTGCCACTGGAGAGCTATAAAACACAACAATACCAAAAAAAGGTTTCGTTACATATTGATATCATATATTCCAAGGAAAAAAGGACATGGGCCAAGGCGACAAGCGTTCCCCAAGACTGAGGGCAATTAAAAATATTCATATTTTTATTTACAAAATGGTTTTCATGAGAGTGATTTTTTGGGTGTACGTATTAAATAAACAGTGCAGTTATTGTTTGCCTTATCTTATAGCAGCATGTGGGATGGTGAACTCTGAAATGGAGGTGAACTTTGATCAGCTGATCACCACTTTTGTGTGTGTGTGTGTGTGTGTGTGTGTGTGTGTGTGTGTGTGTGTGTGTGTGTGTGTGTGTGTGGCTCCTGCTAAATGCTGTGCATAACCAAAACTGAAAGTAGTGGTTGAGTCCATTAGCCGTCTTTAGGGACAGTCTCAAGGAAACGAGGAGCACAAACAACCACAACGATTCTGAAAGGCTCGTTATCAGTCTTCCTCCAGAATGCTTCAAGGTTTGTTCACGTGTTTCTTTCAGCTGTGGCTGAGAGATCATCAGATTCCAGACATGGTTAATTCGTCGATTTTAGACTCTTGTGCACCATATTTTCAGGATGTCTTTTTATATGTAGAGTTGTATGTAATAATGCTGCATCATGAAATACAGTACTTTCATTTCAAAGCCAAATAAAGCTTTGTTAAATGTCTGTGCCGTAATGATTTCAGTTCCTTTATGTGGTGCAATATACCCGTATTATATTACTATTCATTCCTATAGTACTATTCAGACCACAAATGCAAAGGAGATCCAGACGTGCTTTCTAGACATGAATTTCAGTAACATTGACCTGCTGGACCGATGGACGTTGTTCTCATTGCTCATTCCATAATTAACCCCTTCAGGTGTGTTCAGAAGAGCAGAATAAAAATGTGACTTTCCTTTTAGATGTGAGAAATGCTGAGGAGTTTGGAAACTCTCTTTCCTCCATTATTTCACTTTTATTCGAAACAGGATGTAGTACAGAATTTATATCTGTAATGACTGGCTGCGAATGTTCACGAAGCGACCACTTATTCTGCTGTAATTTATAAGCTCTGTGGAAAAGCTGACAGGAATCGAACTACAACTGTGTGTCATTTTGTCTCCAGGAACAAAAACACGCCTTTTCTCAACCAATGAAAGTAGGAAATTCTTGGATGTCCAAAGTAAGATTGAGGAACGGTTGAAGAAACGCCTTCAGCTCCATCAAGTGGATTCAGAGGATTATTGTGATGTCATCATGGCTTTTGTACCCATTGTGTCCCGGGCTGGAACAGACATTGAAGCTGCTCTTCGAAATATTCCAAGTAAGAGATTTCCTTCGGTCAATTAAGACCATGTCCAATATCATTAACTACTGTTTTAAATACAGAAGACAAAACAGAACGCCAGCATACATTCCCATATTTGCCTGACAGACTGTTCTGACATAATATCTAGAACTGTAGTATGCAGTTTAGAACGTAGCTTTAACCAGTTCTTTCTATGTGAAGCGGTTAGTAGTTAAGAATGCATAAAAAAATCATACCTGTACTATTTGATTGTTTTTTTGTGCTAATTTAAATACCAAGTTAAATACCAATAAATACCATTAAATACTAATACCATGTTTATTTTGGATTTCTGCCACATTCTACATTAGTGATGAATGAAAGTAAATGTGCAATATCTTCAATATTTAATATTCAAGATTCTGCACTATTTCTAGGGCCCTATTTAAATGTAAGCTAACGTATGATGTTGACCATTATCACGTAATGGAGGTTTGCAGGTTAACCAGTTTAGTAAAACACAGGCAAACAAATCCAGGATTTATAGGCAGGTTCGGTGTCAGAAACCAGGCGGAGATCAGGCGATGAACAAACAGACTGAAATCGGCTAGGCAGAAACGTAAATCGATAAACTATAACAAAGACTAAGCACAGGCCAGGTGACGTCAGGTACACAGAGACAAAACGGAGCATATACTTCACATTCATGTTGTGAATAAGAGTCTGTTTTAAAGAGCCAGCGAGTGTGTGTGTGGTCGATTGAACGCAGGTGTGTTCAAACAGAAGCTCGGTGATTGTGATCGAGGCAGTGTATGTGTGCTCTGGGGAGCGTAGTCCGCGGTGGCCATGTTTTTAGGCCGCGGTGCCTGCTGGGAAGTGGAGCTTGCAGACCGAGATGACCTGATAACCATGTTCACTGCTTTGTACAAAAGGTCAGATTGTCCTCATGTCTGATCTCTTCTACTGAAGCGTGTGATCAGACGACACTCCGATGGATTTGATCTAAAATGGATCATGAGGTTTTACACAAACCTGTGGAGTCAACGGCAGCTCAAGTGCACACGGTCACAAGCAAAAACGGGACGTACCAAATACTAAGAAACTTCATGCAAATATTTCAAAGCTTCTACTTTTCACTCAAATTGTTGTTGATAATCCAATTTCTAATAAAAACTGTTGTATTAAATTAGAAAGAATGCACAATAGAGGCAGACTGTATGTATTTAAATAATCACACTGATGCATTATTCAAATTAATTTAAAATAAAGTCAGAAGAACTGATCTTTCATTGTCCATTAATGCCAGTTAAATTCATTTCATACCAGCCTCGGGCCTGCCGAGCTTTACCACCTCGGATCTGGTGTTTACTGAGAAATAGTGACGTAACACAGTAACGTATTAACACGACACTATCCTTTCTCTCTCTCATTCACTCTCTCTCTCTCTCACACTCTCTCTCTCTCTCTCTCTCTCTCTCTCTCTCTCTATCACTCTATCACTCTCTCTCTCTCTCTCTCCCTCTCTCATTCACTCTATCTCTCTCTCTCCCTCTCTCTCGCTCTCTCTCTCTCTCTCTCTCTCTCTCTCTCTCTATCACTCTATCACTCTCTCTCTCTCTCTCTCTCTCTATCACTCTATCACTCTCTCTCTCTCTCTCTCTCTCTCTCTCTCTCTCTATCACTCTATCACTCTCTCTCTCTCTCTCTCTCTCTCTCTATCACTCTATCACTCTCTCTCTCTCTCTCTCTCTCTCTCTCTCAGCAAATCGGCCTGTCATCCTCGTGGCGCTCCACCACACGTTTGATGAAAATTACATTGCACCACAGAGCAAAAGGTGTGTGGATAGGGATGGTGTATTTGCTGTAGACTTCCTCTGTCATGAAGATAAGGGACTGCTGGAATGCTTGACCAATGAGGAGGCACTGAAATCCGTCAGTGATTATCTGGTCTCTATGGGCCCCAGTACCCCGGTGAGTGTTGAACATGTAGTAAATGATCATTTCTGCCTGTTCTAATTTCCATGATTATTCAGTAACTAGAACAATTTGCATGATTTTAAATTGTTCACGGATTGTTTTCTCAGAGTCTGCTCTGGAATAGAGAACAGGTTTGCAGTGGATTTTGTGTTTCATTGTGTTTTCTTTTTTTTCCAGCAGCTTATACCAGTTCATCCATGGCCATCCCGAAGATGCTGTATCTGTTTGGGTGTCTCTGCTTTTGTTGTTGTTGTTGTTATTGGGCTAGTTATTCCCTTTCTCATTCCGAAAAGTGACGGACATGGTGACACTCAAACTACGGTGATACCTCCTATAACTGTAGCTACACATCAGCATAACATAACTGAAACTACACATCAGTCTAACATAACTGTAACTACACAGCAGTCTAAGATAACTGTAGCTACACAGCAGCGTAAGAAACGATCCCTTCAGAGAGGCCGAGGCTAATTCATTAGTTTGGTGAACACCCAAGACTGTTGGGTTCGAGATGAAAAGATGGAGATGAAACGAGAGGTTAGGATTTCAGCTTTTATTTCCTGGTGTTTACATCTAGACGTGTTAAACATAAAACATACAACCTTTTGTATCAGACCACCCACTTTTTAGGTGAGCAAAAGTATAGCAACAGATAAGTCTTGAAGTAAATGAAAGTAAATAACACTTAACATTCGGCTGCGTGTCCCTTGTTTGCAAAAACTCATCAAACTGCATCAATCCTGTGACTCACTGACACTTGTGTTGCTTTTCCAGGTTTTTACTGCAGCTTCTTTCAGTAGTCGTGTGTTTCGGGGGTTTCTCCCTTTAGTCTCCTCTTCAGGAGGTGAGACGCTGATCAGTTGGGTGAAGGTCTGGTGATGAACTTGTCCAGTCTAAAACCTTCCACTTTCCCCCTGATGAAGTCCTGTGTTGAGGTGGAAGTGTGTTTTGGATCGTTGTCTTGCTGCATGATGAAGTTCCTCTGATTCATTCGGATGGATTTCTCTGTAAATCTGCAGACAGAATGTTCCTGTACAGTTCTGAATTCATTCTGCTGCTCCATCATGAGTTCATCAATAAAGATTAGTGAGAATGTTCCAAAAGCAGCCGTGCAAGTCCAAGCCATGACACTACCTCCACCATGTTCCACAGATCAGCTTGTATGTTCTGGATCATGAACAGATCCTTTCTTTCTCCACACTTTGGTCTTTCCATCACTTTGGTAGAGGTTCGTCTTGTTCCAGAACTTTTGTGGATCATCTCTGTATTTCTTTGCCAATTCCAATTTGACTTTCTGACTCGTACTGCTGATGACTGGTTTGCATCTTGTGGTACGGCCTCGATATTTCTGCTCTCGAAGACTTCTTCAAACGGTGGCTTGTGATGCCTTCAATTCTGCCCTGTGGAGCTTGTTGGTGATGTCACTGACAGTTGTTGTTGGGTTTGTCTTCACAGCTCTCTGTCGTCACCTGCTGTTGTTTTCCTTGACTGACCCGTTCAGTGTCTGTTTCTCAGTACACCAGCGGTTTCTTTCATTTTCATGACATTCCAAATTGTTGTATTGGCTTTACCCAGTGTTTCTGCAAAGGCTTTGATAGATTTTCCCTCTTTCCCAGCTTCAAAATGGCTCGCTTTTCTCCCCTAGACAGCTCTCCGATCTTCATGTTGGCTTATCCTTTATAACAACATATGCAGTCTTCACAGGTGAAACTGAAGAGTAGATGTTCAGAGCTATTTATTGTTTAAACAGTCGATCTAACAGGACACGCCTGGGGAACAAGAAACACCCGTCAGTCACGTGTTCCAATGTTTTTGCTCCCTTACAAATTGGGTGGTCTGATACAAACTGTGCTATGTTCTGTATCTATATATAAATACCAGGAAATAAAAGCTGAAATTCTAAACTCTCTTCTCATATTCCTCTTTTAATCTCAAAAGCAAATGTCTTCACTCTACAGTGAAAACAATTTAATTGGCCTTGCCGTCCCAATATTTTTGCAGGGGGACTGTAACTGTGACTATATAGCAGCTTAATATAATGGTAATAAACATTAACTTAACATACTGGCGAATAAACAGCAGCCTAATATAACTCTAATTATACAGCAGCCTGACATAATGGCAACGAAATAGCAACGTAATCTAACTATAACTGCACAACAAACATAAAATAAACACTAATCTTTCTTCTAAATACTTTTTAAAATTTCATCAATTCTTTTGAATCAGCTTCATTTTCATTACAGTTAGAACTTTTCCTTTCAAACCTTATGAGTATTTTGACATCAATCATTATGCAATCATCCTAACATATACTTTATATACATATAAAGGATTCTTTGATTAATAAAGGTTTCATGTAGAACCTTACAACAGAGATTTTCTGTTTCTGAGAGGGTTCTAGGTTGAACCACTGTTAGGGTGTAGTAAATGAAGAATTGCTTACGCAAAACTAGTATGACTTGATATTACCTTGTAATTGTTCATAAGTTTAAGATTACCTCCACTATATTTAATGTTACTCCACTATATTTTGTAGTTTCTATATTTAATGCTTATTAAATGCACAGAACATTAAAATCGGAAACGAAGTCTGACAAGAATGTAACAGAATATAACAAGACTGAATCTGTGTGTAAAGACTTCATGAATGTTTGTTTCTAATCAATAAAATTCTCATACGCTTATGCTAAAAGGTAATGTGATGTTTGTGAAAATAAAACAAATAAAATAAAAAATAAAAACCTTTATATGGCTGTGCATGTTCACTGAGTATATAATAATGAATTCTTGAGTAAAATATCACAACATAAGTTTCATGCAGTAATACTATAATTTATTATTATTATTATTAGTAGTAGTAGTAGTAATAGTATCAGCAGCAGTATTTAATTTATTATTTAAACCATATAAGAATTTCTTGGCATTATGTGTACTTGAAATCATTACATTCGCCTGATATAATAAGGGTTAATATGATACAATATCAATTTTGATGTGATGTTTGTGAAAACTAAACTAATACCACAAGACAAAAAACAAAAAATCGCCACTTGAGTGCTTACAATTTCCTCGGGGATGGTGTTCTAGCATTCAATATGGTCTCTACAACCTCACTTGCGAGACCAGAATCTATGAGCTGGTGCCCCTCAGGGGCCAGACCCACGGTTTCCATAGTTCTGGCTGAGGGTCTTAAATCAGCCCTCCAGCTTGAGACAAAATCTCCCAAGGAGTGCCGTCTAGCAGGGATGTTATCTCCGAGAACCATATTCGAGCTGGCCGATAAGGTACTACTAGCAGCAGACATAGACGGTCTTGGCGAACTCTCGCCAGAACTTGTGGGAGCAGAGCAACTGGGGGAAAAGAGTACAGACGTGATCTCGGCCACGTGTGCACAATGGCGTCCAGCCCCAGTGGTGCGGGAGGACTGAGGACGAAGCTCAGCGGGCAGTATGTTGTCTCCTCTGAGGCGAACACATCCACTTCCTCTTGGCCGAACACATCCAGTTGTGGATGGAGCCTCCAATCCCTGGGCCTCAGCCCTTCCTCAACAGGATGTCTGCCCTCACATTGTACATTGCACTCACTGACAAAAAATTTCCCTCTGCCCAGAGAATAATTAGTTGCACCTGCCTGAACAGGGGGCATGAACGTAATCACCCCTGGTGGTTGATATATGAGACCACCGCTGTATTGTCTGTGACAACTAACACATAGGCCTTGCCCCCCAACACTGAGGTGGCCTCACATGGCTTGGATAGCAAAGTTGACCACCCTAAATCACCTGATGGAGAGAAGTATCTCGCAAGTGCCCCCTCCACCTTTGGCATAGCTCAACAGCCGTGCCGTTCATTCCCGATGATGGCTGAATAATCCGACGCCGTGGGGTTATAAATACAGCTAGTGTATGGTTTTCCCCAGAAGTGTGATATTTCATCATGCACTTCTGGAAAAAAATGGGTTTTCTGCGGTGTGAGGGAGATTTAATTTTCACTGGCTGAGAAAATGCTCATCCAGCCTGCTCCAAGCCACTTCGTCTTCCCTGGGCCAGTCTAGATGTAGTTTTTAAACTGCTTCAGTAATCTCTTGATGCAAGCTTGATGCAGTTATTGCAAGCAATGGATATGCAACTAAATATTAAGTGTTATTTACTTTAATTAACTTTAAAACTATCTGTTCCTATACTGTTGCTGTATACTGTATAAGTGTTAACACTGGAGACTCCTCCCAGAAACGCTAAGTAAATGTCTGTTTATTATTCGTATATTAAACATAGCATGTTTATTATTTGGTTTAGATTATGTCTAAGACCCTGTGAATTAGGAATAAAATGAATATAAACCTGTGATTTGCAGCCGCACTACTATTAGAGCTGCTAACAGCTAATTAATCAGCCCCTTCTGGCCAGATTTGAAAATCCAACGCCGATGTGGTATAAGGATCTATAATCACTCCCATTTCAACAAGACATGGTGGAGGCACTGCAGCAGTATCTCTTACAATAAGCTCGAAATAAAGCAGACTAGTAACCATATGAAATGCAATGCTTATGTAACATCGTGCACATAATCTAAACAGTGCATGACAGCAGTGCACGTCCTGGTATCGGTTAAATATCGAAGCTTGTGAAAGTTTAACTGTCACTGAGCACTGCAGTGAAAATGTCACTGTACTGCAAGCTTTATTTCATCATATACAGTGATAACATTGTTCTAACTCACCCTTAGGAGAAGAGGTGAATTAAGGCAAAACGTTCATCTACTCCACGTACTGTACTTTCACCTCATATTCAGGAGTAGAGGACTGTAACAGCTGTAACAGCTGTAAATTCACGCTTACACTTTAGGGTTCCTACAAATGCACGATTTAACAGAGAGTCAGAGAACATTTAGCAGTCATCCTGTCTCTCTCCACCTGTCTCACACCGATCCTCGACAGTGTACACAACAATCCTGGGCTTTAATTTGACTTCAAAATGCCTTCCACATGCCTAATGAAGTTGTATAGACATTGCTGCTGAAATTAAATAAAATTAAATAAAATGTTAATATTTCAGTAAGTAGAGAGGAGAAATTCAGCCGAATAAAAAAAAACAATGGAAGAGATATAAAGGTGGTCCTACTGAGTCTTGTGAGTCGATTCATGTGTAAAATCGAAAGTGAAACGGATTCACGAGCACAAACGCTGCAGATCTGAACACCGTTGTGTCTGACTCCAAGATGCTGCGAGGTTTGTCAATCTATTTTCCTTATTAATTATGATAGACCTGTGATAAATGTAGCACGGTGTTAAATACGACAAACTGTACAATATATAAGCATTCATCTCTTAATAATCAACCACTCACAAATAATGATTATTATTTCATCTTGCAGCTGTAACATATGCAGATATGATTATAGGATATAGTTATAGGATATAAATGATATTCTCTGTCATGTGTTCCGTAATATTAATAAATGACAGGTTTGGTGAATGCTACACACACACACACACACACACACACACACACACACACACACACACACACACACACAATAATAATAATAATAATAATAATAATAATAATAATAATAATAATAATAATAACGCCATGATTAGTGTGGTTTGGTGTGGTTTAATATCGGATCTAACATGAATTTCATCACGTCATTTCTTTAGTTGAACAAATGTTTGCTAGTAACCCGGGTAGCATCACATTAATGTATACAAGAACAAGAAGACAAGGGTTAAAATATAGAATAATATTGTATTGTATAGTTTGTATAGTTGTTGTGTGTACTGAGTTGATCACTGCTCCAAGTGCACAGTTTAAATCAAGGGCACAGCTGCTGTGATAAACATGTCTTAAATTTTCCATGATGTCATTTTTAAGGGGAAAAGAGTTTAGAGCTTAAAGGCTTCTGTTAAGACACATTCAATCCCTTATACCTAACTTATATTTATATTCACTTTTACAGTCGTTGACAGGGACTTTTATCCAGAGTGACTTGCCACTGGAGAGCTATAAAACACAACAATACCAAAAAAAGGTTTCGTTACATATTGATATCATATATTCCAATGAAAAAAGGACATGGGCCAAGGCGACAAGA
>NC_030442.2:17407500-17415000 GCF_001660625.3 Ictalurus punctatus
AAAACAATTTAATTGGCCTTGCCGTCCCAATATTTTTGCAGGGGGACTGTAACTGTGACTATATAGCAGCTTAATATAATGGTAATAAACATTAACTTAACATACTGGCGAATAAACAGCAGCCTAATATAACTCTAATTATACAGCAGCCTGACATAATGGCAACGAAATAGCAACGTAATCTAACTATAACTGCACAACAAACATAAAATAAACACTAATCTTTCTTCTAAATACTTTTTAAAATTTCATCAATTCTTTTGAATCAGCTTCATTTTCATTACAGTTAGAACTTTTCCTTTCAAACCTTATGAGTATTTTGACATCAATCATTCTGCAATCATCCTAACATATACTTTATATACATATAAAGGATTCTTTGATTAATAAAGGTTTCATGTAGAACCTTACAACAGAGATTTTCTGTTTCTGAGAGGGTTCTAGGTTGAACCACTGTTAGGGTGTAGTAAATGAAGAATTGCTTACGCAAAACTAGTATGACTTGATATTACCTTGTAATTGTTCATAAGTTTAAGATTACCTCCACTATATTTAATGTTACTCCACTATATTTTGTAGTTTCTATATTTAATGCTTATTAAATGCACAGAACATTAAAATCGGAAACGAAGTCTGACAAGAATGTAACAGAATATAACAAGACTGAATCTGTGTGTAAAGACTTCATGAATGTTTGTTTCTAATCAATAAAATTCTCATACGCTTATGCTAAATGGTAATGTGATGTTTGTGAAAACTAAACTAATACCACAAGACACAAAAACAAAAAATCACCACTTGAGTGCTTACAATTTCCTCGGGGATGGTGTTCTAGCATTCAATATGGTCTCTACAACCTCACTTGCGAGACCAGAATCTATGAGCTGGTGCCCCTCAGGGGCCAGACCCACGGTTTCCATAGTTCTGGCTGAGGGTCTTAAATCAGCCCTCCAGCTTGAGACAAAATCTCCCAAGGAGTGCCGTCTAGCAGGGATATTATCTCCGAGAACCATATTCGAGCTGGCCGATAAGGTACTACTAGCAGCAGACATAGACGGTCTTGGCGAACTCTCGCCAGAACTTGTGGGAGCAGAGCAACTGGGGGAAAAGAGTACAGACGTGATCTCGGCCACGTGTGCACAATGGCGTCCAGCCCCAGTGGTGCGGGAGGACTGAGGGCGAAGCTCAGCGGGCAGTATGTTGTCTCCTCTGAGGCGAACATACCCACTTCCTCTTGGCCGAACACATCCAGTTGTGGATGGAGCCTTCAATCCCTGGGCCTCAGCCCTTCCTCAACAGGATGTCTGCCCTCACATTGTACATTGCACTCACTGACAAAAAATTTCCCTCTGCCCAGAGAATAAAATGAATATAAACCTGTCATTTGCAGCCGCACTACTATTAGAGCTGCTAACAGCTAATTAATCAGCCCCTTCTGGCCAGATTTGAAAATCCAACGCCGATGTGGTATAAGGATCTATAATCACTCCCATTTCAACAAGACATGGTGGAGGCACTGCAGCAGTATCTCTTACAATAAGCTCGAAATAAAGCAGACTAGTAACCATATGAAATGCAATGCTTATGTAACATCGTGCACATAATCGAAACAGTGCATGACAGCAGTGCACGTCCTGGTATCGGTTAAATATCGAAGCTTGTGAAAGTTTAACTGTCACTGAGCACTGCAGTGAAAATGTCACTGTACTGCAAGCTTTATTTCATCATATACAGTGATAACATTGTTCTAACTCACCCTTAGGAGAAGAGGTGAATTAAGGCAAAACGTTCATCTTACTCCACGTACTGTACTTTCACCTCATATTCAGGATTAGAGGACTGTAACAGCTGTAACAGCTGTAAATTCACGCTTACACTTTAGGGTTCCTACAAATGCACGATTTAACAGAGAGTCAGAGAACATTTAGCAGTCATCCTGTCTCTCTCCACCTGTCTCACACCGATCCTCGACAGTGTACACAACAATCCTGGGCTTTAATTTGACTTCAAAATGCCTTCCACATGCCTAATGAAGTTGTGTAGACATTGCTGCTGAAATTAAATAAAATTAAATAAAATAATTCTAAAATGTATCATTTTAAAGCATGTTCATTTTTATTTACTAGATGTTAAATATTATGAGTAAAATAAAGCTATACACAATGTCCAAGCATGCACATGAAAAACAACAACAACAACTGAACAAACGTGAGACGTGAGATCTGTTTTAGAATACGAAACCGAGAAAGTAAACACACACACTTGGTTAAATCTTCTGTTTTCTGTGTCTCTGTATTAACAGATCGGTTACTGACAGTTTACAGAAACGGTTGCTGTGCTCGGAGATTTTAAAACATGGCTGCACATTTTTACGCATTTTCACGTAATCACTTTTAAGACTTTACATTCTACTTCAGTTCCATTTGTTTTTACAGACATTACACGATATTAAATGGATAAAAGTAAAAAAATAAATAAATAAATAAATAATAAAAAAGCATTTTTATCCTTCAGTGCATTAAAACATGAATTGTGTAAATTGTTGTGGTATAAGATGAATCAATCACTTCCGGACATGCTGTTATGGGAAAATGACCAACAGGAACACACACACCATCACACCACCCTGTCAGTGATTATTTTTTCTGCAACAGCACGAGACAGAGTGTTTACACACACACACACACACACACACACACACACACACACACACAGAGGGGCTTCTTACAGGAATTTGAAATTTGCTTTCCTGTAAATGCATGACTTAACAGATGTCCTGACAGAGCGAAAGTGAAAGTGAATTTATCAGTCTTCCTGTCTCTCTGCACCTAAACTGATCCTCGACAGATCACACGACAAACCTGGGCTTTCATTTGACTTCAGAATGCTTCCCGGTATGTATTCTTAACTAATAAACGCTTCTGCATGGCTGATGATGATGCATTTGCTTCGCTGTGCTCGTGTAGCCTCTGAATGTTTGCATGTAGCATTACTGTAGTCAGTGAAAGAAAATGAATAATCTGTACATGATCAGTAAACAGTAACAGCGTGTTTTTAATCCTGACGAGTTCATTATTAAATGTTTATAAGCATTCATTTACGGTCCTGACTGCTAAGCTATGATGTCATGCTAATAATTATGCATGGAAGGGTTTTTTTTTATTTGTGTCGTTTTTTTTTACGACCATTGGTGGCGCTGTTGCTCTTTTCTTGTTCTACATCACTCCAAAATATCCCACTTTAAGATATTTATTGAGAAAATAATGTGATGTGAATGCAAAAAATAAAAATTAAACCTTATATTAGTGTGTTGTTTTTTTTAAATGTCTGAAAGCCCTGTGAGCACATTCACACCAGTCTATCCTGGAGACATAAAATCCCCAACACCTGACAATATCCATGATATTGTGTATCGTAATGCTAATATACAGTATTGTGAAATCAATGATATCGTTATATCACTCACCCTTATAATGAAGTGCTGCAGTGCAGTCCTGGGATGATGTAATATGTGTCTCTTTATAACTCCTGTACACTTAATACTGTATGTTTTTCATTCTGTGAATATAAACCGTGAAGCATGGCTTTCTGAACGATTGCACTGCTCATGTTCTTGAGTATTTATTGTATATTTATGTTCTGTTCTCTGATCTCCAGTACACAGTGTCTACCCTCTGGTTTTAGGGAAAACCATGAACTCCGATAAGCACTTTATGGATTGTCTCAGATCCGAAATGAAGCTACATGAAGTGGACTCGCAGAATGACTGTGATGTCCTCATTGCTTTCGTCCCGATTGTGTCTCGAGCTGGAACGGACATTCAAGCTGCTCTTGAAAGAATTCCCAGTAAACACACGTTCATTCATAAGGCTGCTTTCACATTTACCCATGTTTTTTCCTCAGCTGTAAGCACACATTTTCCAGAACACGTTTTTATGTAGTCCTACAGGAAAGCTGCCTTCTGTGTTTTTGGGAACCTAAATCTGCAAAAAGTTCAAATAAAAATGAAAAGTGACATCAAACACATTTTTACCTGCCTGAACTGATCAGGTTGGTTAGTGAGTGAAAATGAGACGATTTACGACGGACTGAATAGAAAATATTTGAATGGCAGTGTTGCAGTGTAACATAAACAGTGTGTATTGTATGTGTGGGATGTTCAATGCAGTCAAGTTGCATAAAAACCCTAACTCTAACTTTTCGGCCTCCAAAGCTGTAGCGAAGACAAAACAACTCCCTGATCACCAGAGTTACACCAGTCTTTATTTCATCTTCATTACTGATCATAATAAATCTAATGTAGAAAGCAAGTGTGAGACTAGCTAGGACTGCTAAAAGCGTTGTCACGTTTGCAGTGGGAGCATCGCAAGGGGCGACTTATTTTACATCAGCACAAAAATGTTCAGGTCAGTACTTAAAATAAAAACAGGGCAAGTGTGAAAGCAGCCTTTATTGAAAACCTCTGTATATAATATATATATAAATATGAATTATATATGTTATGTGAGCTCTCTCTCTCTCTCTCTCTCTCTCTCTCTCTCTCTCTCTCAGCAGAACATTCATACAAGCGCGTCGTTCTGGTGTCTCTCCACCACACATTCGATCAGGATTACATCGCACCAGACAGCAGACACTCTGTTCACAGGAATGACGTGTTTGCTGTGGACCTTCTCTATCATGAAGACATGGGACTGCTGAAATCCCGAACCAATGATGAGGCACTGAAAAGAGTAATAAAGCATCTAGGAGGAGAAACACCATATAAGGTCTCTGAATGGAGCCTGTTGATGTGAATAAAATGTTAAACATCTGCCGCACTACAGTCACTGACACCATGATACAGCCGTGATAAATGCTACAGCCAACGCATGCACCGTTATTTGTACATTTTTAAAATGAACATATTTTATACGATTAATTTAAATGTGCATGTTATCATATTTTGTTATCAGTAGTTTAAATATTTTTCTATATTTTGATCAGCCGGTGTGTCGTACAGGAAACTGGTGTGCTTGTGTGTAAACCAGCTAATTTCACTCTCTTCCCCTGCAGGCTGCGGACAAGACCGAATTTATTCCTTGGTTATGCGCCGTGCTGAGCAGCTTTCTTTTTTACTTTGTTCTGCCAGAAGGGTACAGCTTCTTCCACTTCTTAATTTTGGAGATATTTCTGATTATCGTATCTGGGTCCCTGAGTTACTACAGCAAGTATCTCAAAAATAGCAAATACCACCTTGGGAAGTGGACTCCTTGGATTTTTACTGGTATGAATGTTGTCCTCATGCTTGTATTTCTGAGTTCCACTAAGGAGTCTGTGCATGAGTTGAATAATGCCACTGAACACAGTTAAAACATGTGATACGGATAATATTGCTTTGCCTGATATTGTGGTATGTGGTTTAGAAAACTTGTTAATATTAAATAAACACTTCTCTGTTCAATAATAAACTATAGGAATGGGGACAAAAATGTGTTCATTTGTGGTTTTGTTAAAAGTTCAAATTAAAAGAAGTGAATTCAGGATTAATAGAAAGATTTGATTTATGATTAAACTAAAAATAAACTAAAATTAAATGAAATAAATCAAATGAGTAAAATACACAGTACTGTGCAACAGTCTTAGGGACTCTTTGTTTAGCATAATTTTGTTATAGATATTTATTTGATGAATTCTGCTTTATCGAGTCAGTACAGAAACATTTTAGATCTCCAAACATTACTCATCCAAAAGTATAATGTTGCAGAGAAATATTTACGTTAGAAGAGAAAGCAACGTATTACATAAGACACCACTTTTCAGAGAAATAAACATAATGAAGGCGGCTGGGTTTTGCATGCGAAAAAGAAGAAGAAGCAAACGTGACAGTCTCCAGAAGAAGTCAGATTCTCCAAGATGCTCAACAAAACAACGAAAGGAGCAAGAATGTGTGGACGATTGTCAAGGGGGTGTAATCAGGGCAAGACTTATGGAGGAATGCTGAAAAACAAGAAAGTTCAGAAAGAACAAAACACCTCCTACCCAAGCATGCAGATCCAAGTGTCTACACCCAGGCTACACGCCACCAACACAGCAGTTTCCGATCACGTGACCTTACCGGGAAAACAAAAATCGAGATATTAAACGTATGACATTTGTTTAATTTTATCGTGTCAAGACCAGTATCTCTAAACTAGCAACACCGTTATTTATAACCACAATAAACATAACCACGTCAGCGTCTGTACGCTGTTGAGAAAAAAAGAATACTTTAGCTACACAAACTTGTAGATATTTTATTTAATAAATATTTAAAATGGTCCAAAATGAGAGATATGACCAATCTTTTCAGTTGCTCTCCTGTCTGAATGAAGAGATGAGTAAGTAAAGTAGATATGCGACCAAACACTCTGAACAAATCATCTGGGATGGAGATAATCCTGCTGCAATGATCTACAATGACAGATGACAGACACCTGCAGACGGGTTCAACTGATGTACTGAAGAAGAAGAAGAAGAAGAAGAAGGCGTCTTAAAATTTATAATTGTTAATATATTTCTATGCTTAATGTTTGTAAAGTTTATCATGGTTTATGATAACCATTAATGTACTGTATTTAACCATGGGCAGTGGTAGCTCAGCGATGAAGGTGTTGGACTACTGCTCAGGAGGTCGTGAATCAAACCTCAGCACTACCACAATACCTGTTGGGCCCTTGAGCAACTGCTCAGATGTATAAATGAAATAAATGTAAGTTGACAGCACACGCCACAGTCGGTTTTACACCTTACTCATTCATGTTCACGCTGTACATACTTTCCAGGCAGGAGGTGGAGGCTCTTAACATTCTCTGCGCTGGTGTAATTATAGACAATTAATTTGCTAATGGTTTCGCAGCCTGAGCCCGAAGAGTGAAAGTAAATGTACCAGGAAATAAACAACCTGTGGTTTGCATTTTGTCCACCAACGAATTCAGTCCAGAGCGTGTAACTCGGCTGAGATCCCCCTTCAAAATGACCCAAGGTATGTGTTCTTGATAAAATCTTATTGCATGATATTATGTGATATTGTGCTGATCCTGTTGAACCATTTGCTCTGTGAATGCGACTTGAGAAATTGTAGCATTTGCATGTTTTCAGCCCATTCCATTAACCCTTTATTTCCATAGTTAATAATGTAAAAGCTGCTTCTTTTTTCCTGATGTACAGTCTTTCCAGCAACGATCAGAGTTTTTGTCAAGGTCCTTGGGAAGACCAAGAAGTCCCACAAGACCTTCATGGAGCGTCTGACAACTTCGCCGAAACTTCGTGAAGTGAAGTCGGTGAACGACAGTGATGTCATCATTGCTTTTGTCCCAGTTGTGTCTCAAGCTGGAACTGACATTGGAGCTGCAATGGCCAAAATTCCTCGTAAGTACAAACAACTCTCTCTTCCTGTGTTCACAGTCAAAAAAATAAACCAACTGTAGTTTACTGTAAGAAATTACTTTAAAATCTTCATTTATAATTACTATTATTTGAGTA
>NC_030442.2:17417500-17422500 GCF_001660625.3 Ictalurus punctatus
AAAGCCTTTTAATATAGAATTTACTTAAATTGTATATGACTTTTATCTCAGCAGATAATCACAACATCGCCCTCACCCCAAATTTGGTCAAAATTCACACTAAATCATCACACACTCAACTCAGGAATTGCTCTTAAGTTGTTCATTCCTTCTGATTTGTTTTGTACTGTACGTAATGAATAAAACACTTCGCATTCCCTCGCGCTTACTCTTCGGATTAATAAGACGCAGCTTGTCATGTTAACGAAAAATCACAAAGCATAAACTCCTCTGTCCTGAAGATGTTGAAAAACTTAAAGTTACGTTTTATAATATCCGACTGTTACAAAGCGCTGACACTGGAGACTCCTTCCACGTCCACGTGAATGAGCCGTTACTATGGAAAGGATCATGTTTAAGTCTAAATATCAACCTGTGATGTGCAGCTGCACTACAAAACACCTCCCGACCAGTCAGAATCGAGAATCCAGTGTATCAAACACATCACGGCTTATACGGATCTGTATACTGTTCATTTGTGGGCTGAATATAATTCTAACAGAAAATCCCAACCGCTAACACTAAGCTAGCAGACTTAAGTAAAGCAAGACTAAAGCCAGTGTAACACTCCTGTTAACACAAATGTTTAGCAGTTTTAAAATGCTAAAACGACGATCTCTGTCTCTAATAACATTTTTCCGCTGTATACATTATTGAACATGATTTTTTTTACACAGCTACGCTAATGCTGCATGTCACGATCGTGAAAAAAAGACTCAAATGAATTGCTACGTGTTCATTTAAATCTAATTTATAATAAAACTGTATTTTGTATAAAGGATTTTATTTATTTTTTTTAACCAAATGCAATACAGAGAATAATTCTGGTGTGACATTCTAGGATTAGAATTTTTAATTTATTTCTTTTCTTTTCTTTTTTTTTTTCAGAAGGAACCGAAGAATCTCACTCGGATATTGATTGGTGTATTCGTTTGCCTTCTGATCATCCTACTGATTATAGTTATAATTAAGCTCACTTCATTAATGCGTTAATTCACGATTTAAAATTGGAATACAGAGTGCAGAGTGCAGGGTTATGCTAGCGCTTGTGTCAGAGGTATACTGTATCTATAATATAATGACTATGAAGTACTTTTGATGAATAGTTTAGCGCTGCGTGTGCTTTACACTGTGTGTTTGTAGGGTTTAATATGAAACTATCTGTATATGTGTTATTATATGACAGACTATAGTAACAGATTAGTTTAGTTATCTTTCTCTTTAGCCTACAGCTGTTATTTGTTGCTTTATTAGACATAGATTTGAAATAGAAAAACTAAATTACATTTACAGCTTTGTTTCCTTTCCTAACCCCAGTGGGTGAATTGAAATGGCCTCAAGATTATGTGTAGTCTATGAATGTGTGTGTGTGTGTGTGTGTGTGTGTGTGTGTGTGTGTGTGTGTGTGTGTGTATTTGATTTCTTTCTGTTTATGTCACGATAGGCGACAGTGTGCACATAACTCCAGCAGACTTCTGCTGCATTTCACTCATTTTTATATGTTTTTATTTTCTGCACCTGATTTGTTCTTGAATATATTATAATGGTGTTGTTTTGGGTTTTTTTTTTTTTTTTTTTGCAAATAAAAAACTATTTGTGCCTCCCTTTCTGTTTACTCACTCACACTCACTCAGTCACTGAATTTTGTCATCTAGTCTAACCACACTAGCTATTTCTGTTTAGCCTGATGTAAATTTGGCTAGCTAATTTAGTTGACAAGTTTGCAAGACAATGCTTACACAGACTAACATAAGTTCAATTCTATTCAATTTTATTTGTATAGCGCTTTGATAAGATGTTAAGAGGAAGAAACCTTGAGAGGAACCAGACTCGGAAGGGAACCCGTTGTCATCTGGGTAACGACGGATAGTGTGAGAGTAAAGGAAAGTTCATTATGGTGGTCACACTGTAAAACCCCAAAAAACAGAGTGCACGTTAAGCTCCCGGATGATGCACTCATTGATGATGCACTCAACGAAGTGTGGGATCATGGACAATTTATGCACTCAACAGTCACAGCTTTCCTTACGTAGTGGATGGGGAGACTCAGATGAAGAACCGGGGAAAAAAATTAAGATGCCATATAACATTGTGTGAGCAAAATTCGCCTGCGGAGACCGTGCCCGAGGTCTTGTTGGGAAAAGGAAACCTTAACATAAACAGTAAAATGTACCAATTTATTTTTATTATCTGTTTGGCTATTTTGCTAATGCTAATACCGAAAGTCTGCCATCTGAGATGTGTCAGATGTAAATCTATAATATAATGATTTACAGTATAATGTATTGAATTCCTAAGTGCTTTGGATAAATATTTCTTTATGTCCTCCAGCTAAAGACTGCATGTGCTTTACACCACGTGTTTACAGAACAGCTTTGTTTCCTCTCCTGACCTCACTGAGTGTCACTCTGGATTAAAATGTCCTTGTGATTACTGTGTAGAAAGAGGGAGGTTTCATGACCCTTTAACAGAGAGCCTGACAGAGTGAAAGTGAAAGTGAATTTAACAGCCTTCCTGTCTCTCTAAATGGATTCTCAAGAGAGCGTTGATCCTCGACTGACCCTTTAAGCATGGCGTAATAGAATTCCTCAATGTATATAAGATATATAAAGAAGACGAAAGTACTCTCTTTGTGTATTAACATGAGTTGTAACGGCCACCTAATGTTAAATACTGAATGTTCATGACCCGTTAAGATGACGTCTTCTATGGTGTACATTATTGCGTGAACCATTCTATAAAGACTCGTGGGACTACCGGTTCATTTGCCTCGGGCTTTCCTTCTTGCCTTCTGTTTTTATCTTTCATCCGAGCAGACTTCGAAACCCTCTGACAGACGTTACAGTGTGTAAAAATGTCTGCTGCATGTGACATTTCTTACATCGAGGTCTTTTACAATTATTAATGCCAGGACTAAAATGGAAGCGCAGTATAGATTTGATATGCACACGTTCATGAGTTAGAAAACATATTCCACTTAATTGTCCATCATACACCAACAAAAGGAATTATTTCTGCACAAAAGGCGGTAGAGATATAAAAGTATGAAAATTTCATATCATGATTATCACGAGCAATACTATCACGGTTATCAGTATTATCACGGTGTTGTTAAATTGTGCTGAAAAATGGACAAAAAGTACTGATACACACACTGAAATCATTTAAACAGGTTTTATATTTGATTATAAAGTGATGGACGGTTGTCACTGGGCTTGCTGTGATCATTTAGTTCAGTTAGAGAACATGGCGGAAGGTAGTGACGGCGCTTGGGGGAATATCCGACCTTCCACGGGGACCAAATCCGAAGTGTGGTCATATTTTGGATTTTATATGAATGCTGAGGGAAACTTAATAGAAGATGGTAATCCTGTCTACAGAGCTTGCCAGAAGAAAGTTTCTCTGATTATAAATATCTAAATATATATTTCCATCCATCCATCCATCCATCTTCTACCGCTTACTCCTTCTTCAGGGTCACGGGGAACCTGGAGCCTATCCCAGGGAGCATCGGGCACAAGGCGGGGTACACCCTGGACAGGGTGCCAATCCATCGCAGGGCACAATCACACACACTCACACACCCATTAAATGTTTATTTATTTATTTATTTATTTATTTATTTATTTATTTATGTGATGCTAATACTATGTCTGTTCCAGTGTATTGAAGTCTGCATTCATGGTAAACGGTTTTGAAAGCTTTTAACCCAGGTAACAATCACAAGCATGACTACAACACAAAACACAACAATACCCACTCCAAAACCCGCACCGATTCCCACACCAAAACCCACACCAATACCCACACCAATCGCCAGGAAAATGCCCAGAACAAGCAATATCCTGATACATCTGTGACGCACCTGCAAAAAAAAAAAAAAAAAAAAGATTAAAAATAAGACCAAATATGTCTCAGATAAATTATTCTCTGAGGAAATATTTCCTTTATATAAAAACACACTGCACATGCAAAATACAGTGAAATGATCATTTTAAACCAGAGTAGTTTCTGACCAGAAGGTGGCGGTAGAGCCTGTGTGTTTTCTGTTCAGCATATTGCAGTTCACTAAACTGAAATATGAGCAGTTGCCGAGCCAGCAAGGTCATTTAATACAGGGTTCAGGTGTTCAGGTGTATTGAGAGATGGACTGGGAGACCTTGCATGGTGAGTTTCAGTTTGCTAACTAAACAGCACACTAGCTCATTAGCTGTACATGGTTTGGGGTTTCTCCGTAACATGTCGAGCTTATTTAGTATTTTATTCACCACTGTATGATATAAATATATATATATATATATATATATATATATATATATATATATATATATATATATATATATATATAAGCACTATAAATGAATACATGCTATTTTAGTCTTTTTTTCACGATCCTGACACATTAGCGTAGCAAAAAATCATGTTCAGTAATGTCAACAGTGGAAAATGTTATGAGAGACAGAGATCGTCATTGCGTTTTAAAACTGCTAAAGATTTTATAGTGCAAATTTGGAGACCTGATTGACAGGGACGTTTAAGCTCTGACATGCCAGCTAATGGGTACTTAACACCTGGTTCATGTGTGTTAAGAGCTGGGGGAGAGTAAACATGTGGATTGGGAGTGCTGAGTTTGGTAAACCCTGCTTCAGTCTGCTAACTAAAACACACATTAGCTCCGTAAACGTGACGTTATAACTGTACAAGATTAACACAGTAGAACAGATACGTACCATGCCTTGGAAATTGAGGGTGGATCGCCCCCCCAGTTTCTGCATCATATTTACGTTGTTGTAACTTCGGAAGTCAGCAGGGGCGTGTGACGCACCTGCAAAAAAAAAAAAAAAAGATTAAAAATAAGACCAAATATGTCTCAGATAAATTATTCTCTGAGGAAATATTTCCTTTATATAAAAACACCCTGCACATGTAAAATACAGTGAAATGATCATTTTAAACCAGAG
>NC_030442.2:17427500-17430000 GCF_001660625.3 Ictalurus punctatus
TAATATCTCGATTTTTGTTTTCCCGGTAAGGTCACATGATCAGAAACCTATCAAATGTGCTGTGTGCTGGTTATGTGTACCTGGGTGTAGACACTTGGATCTGCATGCTTGGGTAGGAGGTGTTTTGTTCTTTCTGAACTTTCTTGTTTTTCAGCATTCCTCCTGAGTACACCCCTTGTCCACACATTCTTGCTCCTTTCATTGTTTTGTTGAGCATCTTGGAGAATCTGACTTCTTCTGGAGACTGTCACGTTTGCTTCTTCTTCTTTTTCGCATGCAAAACCCAGCCGCCTTCATTATGTTTATTTCTCTGAAAAGTGGTCTCTTATGTAATACGTTGCTTTCTCTTCTAACGTAAATATTTCTCTGCAACATTATACTTTTGGATGAGTAATGTTTGGAGATCTAAAATGTTTCTGTACTGACTCGATAAAGCAGAATTCATCAAATAAATATCTATAACAAAATTTATGCTAAACAAAGAGTCCCTAAGACTGTTGCACAGTACTGTGTATTTTACTCATTTGATTTATTTCATTTAATTTTAGTTTATTTTTAATTTAATCTTAAATCAAATCGTTCTATTAATCCTGAATTCACTTCTTTTAATTTGAACTTTTAACAAAACCACAAATGAACACATTTTTGTCCCCATTCCTATAGTTTATTATTGAACAGAGAAGTGTTTATTTAATATTAACAAGTTTTCTAAACCACATACCACAATATCAGGCAAAGCAATATTATCCGTATCACATGTTTTAACTGTGTTCAGTGGCATTATTCAACTCATGCACAGACTCCTCGGAGGGACTATGTGACAAGCATGAGGACAACGTTCATACCAGTAAAAATCCAAGGAGTCCACTTCCCAAGGTGGTATTTGCTATTTTTGAGATACTTGCTGTAGTAACTCAGGGACACAGATATGATAATCAGAAATATCTCCAAAATTAAGAAGTTGAAGAAGCTGTACCCTTCTGGCAGAACAAAGTAAAAAAGAAGGCTGCTCAGCACGGCACATAACCAAGGAATCAATTCGGTCTTGTCCGCAGCCTGCAGGGGAAGAGAGTGAAATTAGCTGGTTTACACACAAGCACACCAGTTTCCTGTACGACACACCGGCTGATCAAAATATAGAAAAATATTTAAACTACTTATAACAAAATATGATAACATGCACGTTTGAATTAATCGTATAAAATATGTTCATTTTAAAAATGTACAAATAACGGTGCATGCGTTGGCTGTAGCATTTATCACGGCTGTATCATGGTGTCAGTGACTGTAGTGCGGCAGATGTTTACCATTTTATTGGTTCATGTGTGTTAAGAGCTGGGGAGAGTAAACATGTGGATTGGGAGTGCTGAGTTTGGTAAACCCTGCTTCAGTCTGCTAACTAAAACACACATTAGCTCCGTAAACGTGACGTTATAACTGTACAAGATTAACACAGTAGAACAGATACGTACCATGGCTTGGAAATTGAGGGTGGATCGCCCACCCAGTTTCTGCATCCTATTTACGTTGTTGTAACTTCGGAAGTCAGCAGGGGCGTGTGACGCACCTGCAAAAAAAAAAAAAAAAAAGATTAAAAATAAGACCAAATATGTCTCAGATAAATTATTCTCTGAGGAAATATTTCCTTTATATAAAAACACACTTCACATGTAAAATACAGTGAAATGATCATTTTAAACCAGAGTAGTTTCTGACCAGAAGGTGGCGGTAGAGCCTGTGTGTTTTCTGTTCAGCATATTGCAGTTCACTAAACTGCAATAAGGTCATTTAATACAGGGTTCAGGTGTTCAGGTGTATTGAGAGATGGACTGGGAGTCCTTGCATGGTGAGTTTCAGTTTGCTAACTAAACAGCACACTAGCTCATTAGCTAGACAACATAGCTGTACATGGTTTGGGGTTTCTCCGTAACATGTCGAGCTTATTTAGTATTTTATTCACCACTGTATGATATATATATATATATATATATATATATATATATATATATATATATATATATATATATATATATATATATATAAAAGCACTATAAATGAATACATGCTATTTTAGTCTTTTTTTCACGATCCTGACACATTAGCGTAGCAAAAAATCATGTTCAGTAATGTCAACAGTGGAAAATGTTATGAGAAACAGAGATCGTCATTGCGGTTTAAAACTGCTAAAGATTTTATAGTGCAACTTGGAGACCTGATTGACAGGGACGTTTAAGCTCTGACATGCCAGCTAATGGGTACTTAACACCTGGTTCATGTGTGTTAAGAGCTGGGGGAGAGTAAACATGTGGATTGGGAGTGCTGAGTTTGGTAAACCCTGCTTCAGTCTGCTAACTAAAACACACATTAGCTCCGTAAACGTGACGTTATAACTGTACAAGATTAACACAGTAGAACAGATACGTACCATGGCTTGGAAATTGAGGGTGGATCACCCCCCCAGTTTCTGCATCGGATTTACGTAGTTTGAGCTTCGGAAGTC
>NC_030442.2:17432500-17440000 GCF_001660625.3 Ictalurus punctatus
TGGAATGGGCTGAAAACATGCAAATGCTTCAATTTCTCAAGTCGCATTCACAGAGCAAATGGTTCAACAGGATCAGCACAATATCACATAATATCATGCAATAAGATTTTATCAAGAACACATACCTTGGGTCATTTTGAAGGGGGATCTCAGCCGAGTTACACGCTCTGGACTGAATTCGTTGGTGGACAAAGTGCAAACCACAGCTTGTTTTTTATCTGGTACTTTTACTTTCACTTTTAGGGCTCAGGCTGCGTTTCTGGGAAACAATGAACAAATGAAGCGTCTATAAATACACCACTGCACAGAATGTTTACAGTGTGAACATGAATGTGTAATGCATAAAACCGACTGTGGAGTCACTGTTATCACCCTGAAGTTGATTTATATTCTCTTTTAGTTGATCACTGTATATTTTATACAGTAAAATATAAAATGATGCACTTTATACAAGCAGCACTCTTGGGATCTTGTGTTTTGCCAGTGAGACTTTTCAGTCATTTCAGTTTTATTTCTGAAAACGTCAGGAGACGTGGACTGTAATGCTTTAGTGGAACAGTGACAGGGTGAAGTACTCAGTACCAGACTCGTTCTTCATTCCTGTAGCGTTGTGAACATTGGCCTCAGTGACCGCCTCTCACCACTCAGAAGTGTGTGTCTTTACCTACTTGTGTGTGTATATTTAACGAGGAGCAGATATTTAACTGAAGAACATGTTTGGAGGATTTCTCTGATGGTCAATGAAGTCTATTTAAAAAAAAACAACAACAACAACAAACAACTATACAGTTTACATGCTAAATAATAACAATGTTAATTAGGTAAAATAAAATAAAGCTAAGTAAAATAAAAGGAAATTTGCATTAGGTTGAAATGCCTTTTAGAAGATATACGCTCCTGAAGAATACACGAATGTTCACTCGATCCCTCATAAATGCAGGAAAATGTCAAATTCATACATACACGTTGTCACACATCGTAGCAGAGATACGAAGCAGAGATAAGGCGGATGCAAGTGCAGGATAACAGTTGTTTATTTAAAGAGACAGGCAGGCAGACAAATCCAAAACGTGATCCAAGACGTAATTCATAAACAGGCAAGAGGTCTGGCGATTGGCAAACAGGTATACACGGGACTAGGCAGGAATCTAGGTCGATAACCAAAACAAGACACGAACTAGAACGAGGGACTGGAAGCGGAAAGTCACGCGAACGCGAACGCGAACGCGAACGCGAACGCGAACGCGAACGCGAACGCGAACGCGAACGCGAACGCGAACGCGAACGCGAACGCGAACGCGAACGCGAACGCGAACGCGAACGCGAACGCGAACCGTTTACTTACGACTCATTAACCTTCCGCGTTGTGTGCTGGGAAGCGCGCGGTATAAATGCGGACATGATTAGCGTGTAAACTGCTATCAGCTGGGAGCAATACAGACCCGCATGAATTCCCAGCCAATGACGGAACAGGGAGGAGACATGACAAACATAAACAAACCACACGTGTCCCACTGTCACTACGGTTGACAGCGGAAAAGCAGGTGCTCGCGCATTCGCGCTTAGAGCACGCTGCTTCAAGGGGGAATCGTGACACACGTGTTGATTTGCGGGTATAGTTTATTTTTAATTTAATCTTAAATTAATCGTTCTATTAATCCTGAATTCACTTCTTTTAATTTGAACTTTTAACAAAACCACAAATGAACATATTTTTGTCCCCATGCCTATAGTTTATCATTGAACAGAGAAGTGTTTATTTAATATTAACAAGTTTTCTAAACCACATACCACAATATCAGGCAAAGCAATATTATCCGTATCACATGTTTTAACTGTGTTCAGTGGCATTATTCAACTCATGCACAGACTCCTCGGAGGGACTATGTGACAAGCATGAGGACAACGTTCATACCAGTAAAAATCCAAGGAGTCCACTTCCCAAGGTGGTATTTGCTATTTTTGAGATACTTGCTGTAGTACCTCAGGGACCCAGATATGATCATCAGAAATATCACCAAAATTAAGAAGTTGAAGAAGCTGCACCCTTCTGGCAGAACAAAGTAAAAAAGAAAGATGCTCAGCACGGCGCATAACCAAGGAATCAATTCGGCCTTGTCCGCATGCAAACATGCATACTTTTATCCATTTAATATCGTGTAATGTCTGTAAAAACGAATGGAACTGAAGTAGAATGTAAAGTCTTAAAAGTGATTACGTGAAAATGCGTAAAAATGTGCAGCCATGTTTTAAAATCTCCGAGCACAGCAACCGTTTCTGTAAACTGTCAGTAACCGATCTGTTAATACAGAGACACAGAAAACAGAAGATTTAACCAAGTGTGTGTGTTTACTTTCTCGGTTTCGTATTCTAAAACAGATCTCACGTCTCACGTTTGTTCAGCTGTTGTTGTTGTTTTTCATGTGCATGCTTGGACATTGTGTATAGCTTTATTTTAATCATAATATTTAACATCTAGTAAATAAAAATGAACATGCTTTAAAATGATACATTTTAGAATTATTTTATTTAATTTTATTTAATTTCAGCAGCAATGTCTACACAACTTCATTAGGCATGTGGAAGGCATTTTGAAGTCAAATTAAAGCCCAGGATTGTTGTGTACACTGTCGAGGATCGGTGTGAGACAGGTGGAGAGAGACAGGATGACTGCTAAATGTTCTCTGACTCTCTGTTAAATCGTGCATTTGTAGGAACCCTAAAGTGTAAGCGTGAATTTACAGCTGTTACAGCTGTTACAGTCCTCTACTCCTGAATATGAGGTGAAAGTACAGTACGTGGAGTAGATGAACGTTTTGCCTTAATTCACCTCTTCTCCTAAGGGTGAGTTAGAACAATGTTATCACTGTATATGATGAAATAAAGCTTGCAGTACAGTGACATTTTCACTGCAGTGCTCAGTGACAGTTAAACTTTCACAAGCTTCGATATTTAACCGATACCAGGACGTGCACTGCTGTCATGCACTGTTTCGATTATGTGCACGATGTTACATAAGCATTGCATTTCATATGGTTACTAGTCTGCTTTATTTCGAGCTTATTGTAAGAGATACTGCTGCAGTGCCTCCACCATGTCTTGTTGAAATGGGAGTGATTATAGATCCTTATACCACATCGGCGTTGGATTTTCAAATCTGGCCAGAAGGGGCTGATTAATTAGCTGTTAGCAGCTCTAATAGTAGTGCAGCTGCAAATCACAGGTTTATATTCATTTTATTCCTAATTCACAGGGTCTTAGACATAATCTAAACCAAATAATAAACATGCTATGTTTAATATACGAATAATAAAGAGACATTTACTTAGCGTTTTTGGGAGGAGTCTCCAGTGTTAACACTTATACAGTATACAGCAACAGTATAGGAACAGATAGTTTTAAAGTTAATTAAAGTAAATAACACTTAATATTTAGTTGCATATCCATTGCTTGCAATAACTGCATCAAGCTTGCATCAAGAGATTACTGAAGCAGTTTAAAAACTACATCTAGACTGGCCCAGGGAAGACGAAGTGGCTTGGAGCAGGCTGGATGAGCATTTTCTCAGCCAGTGAAAATTAAATCTCCCTCACACCGCAGAAAACCCATTTTTTTCCAGAAGTGCATGATGAAATATCACACTTCTGGGGAAAACCATACACTAGCTGTATTTATAACCCCACGGCGTCGGATTATTCAGCCATCATCGGGAATGAACGGCACGGCTGTTGAGCTATGCCAAAGGTGGAGGGGGCACTTGCGAGATACTTCTCTCCATCAGGTAATTTAGGGTGGTCAACTTTGCTATCCAAGCCATGTGAGGCCACCTCAGTGTTGGGGGGCAAGGCCTATGTGTTAGTTGTGACAGACAATACAGCGGTGGTCTCATATATCAACCACCAGGGGTGATTACGTTCATGCCCCCTGTTCAGGCAGGCGCAACCAATTATTCTCTGGGCAGAGGGAAAGTTTTTGTCAGTGAGTGCAATGTACAATGTGAGGGCAGACATCCTGTTGAGGAAGGGCTGAGGCCCAGGGATTGGAGGCTCCATCCACAACTGGATGTGTTCGGCCAAGAGGAAGTGGGTGTGTTCGCCTCAGAGGAGACAACATACTGCCCGCTGAGGTTCGCCCTCAGTCCTCCCGCACCACTGGGGCTGGACGCCATTGTGCACACGTGGCCGAGATCACGTCTGTACTCTTTTCCCCCAGTTGCTCTGCTCCCACAAGTTCTGGCGAGAGTTCGCCAAGACCGTCTATGTCTGCTGCTAGTAGTACCTTATCGGCCAGCTCGAATATGGTTCTCGGAGATAATATCCCTGCTAGACGGCACTCCTTGGGAGATTTTGTCTCAAGCTGGAGGGCTGATTTAAGACCCTCAGCCAGAACTATGGAAACCGTGGGTCTGGCCCCTGAGGGGCACCAGCTCATAGATTCTGGTCTCGCAAGTGAGGTTGTAGAGACCATATTGAATGCTAGAACACCATCCCCGAGGAAATTGTAAGCACTCAAGTTGTGATTTTTTGTTTTTGTGTCTTGTGGTATTAGTTTAGTTTTCACAAACATCACATTACCATTTAGCATAAGCGTATGAGAATTTTATTGATTAGAAACAAACATTCATGAAGTCTTTACACACAGATTCAGTCTTGTTATATTCTGTTACATTCTTGTCAGACTTCGTTTCCGATTTTAATGTTCTGTGCATTTAATAAGCATTAAATATAGAAACTACAAAATATAGTGGAGTAACATTAAATATAGTGGAGGTAATCTTAAACTTATGAACAATTACAAGGTAATATCAAGTCATACTAGTTTTGCGTAAGCAATTCTTCATTTACTACACCCTAACAGTGGTTCAACCTAGAACCCTCTCAGAAACAGAAAATCTCTGTTGTAAGGTTCTACATGAAACCTTTATTAATCAAAGAATCCTTTATATGTATATAAAGTATATGTTACGATGATTGCATAATGATTGATGTCAAAATACTCACAACAGGTTTGAAAGGAAAAGTTCTAACTGTAATGAAAATGAAGCTGATTCAAAAGAATTGATGAAATTTTAAAAAGTATTTAGAAGAAAGATTAGTGTTTATTTTATGTTTGTTGTGCAGTTATAGTTAGATTACGTTGCTATTTTGTTGCCATTATGTCAGGCTGCTGTATAATTAGAGTTATATTAGGCCGCTGTTTATTCGCCAGTACGTTAAGTTAATGTTTATTACCATTATATTAAGCTGCTGTATAGTCACAGTTACAGTCCCCCTCCAAAAATATTGGAACGGCGAAGCCAGTTCATTTTTTTTTGCTGTAGAGTGAAGACATTTGGTTTTGAGATTAAAAGATGAATATGAGAAGAGAGTTTAGAATTTCAGCTTTTATTTCCTGGTATTTATATATAGATACAGAACATAGCACAGTTTGTATCAGACCACCCAATTTGTAAGGGAGCAAAAACATTGGAACACGTGACTGACGGGTGTTTCTTGTTCCCCAGGTGTGTCCTGTTAGATCGACTGTTTAAACAATAAATAGCTCTGAACATCTACTCGTCAGTTTCACCTGTGAAGACTGCATATGTTGTTATAAAGGATAAGCCAACATGAAGATCGGAGAGCTGTCTAGGGGAGAAAAGCGAGCCATTTTGAAGCTGGGAAAGAGGGAAAATCAATCAAAGCCTTTGCAGAAACACTGGGTAAAGCCAATACAACAATTTGGAATGTCATGAAAATGAAAGAAACAGCTGGTGTACTGAGGAACAGACACCGAACGGGTCAGTCAAGGAAAACAACAGCAGGTGATGACAGAGAGCTGTGAAGACAAACCCAACAACAACTGTCAGTGACATCACCAACAAGCTCCACAGGGCAGAATTGAAGGCATCACAAGCCACCGTTTGAAGAAGTCTTCGAGAGCAGAAATATCGAGGCCGTACCACAAGATGCAAACCAGTCATCAGCAGTACGAGTCAGAAAGTCAAATTGGAATTGGCAAAGAAATACAGAGATGATCCACAAAAGTTCTGGAACAAGACGAACCTCTACCAAAGTGATGGAAAGTCCAAAGTGTGGAGAAAGAAAGGATCTGCTCATGATCCAGAACATACGAGCTGATCTGTGGAACATGGTGGAGGTAGCGTCATGGCTTGGGCTTGCATGGCTGCTTCTGGAACATTCTCACTGATCTTTATTGATGATGAACTCATGATGGAGCAGCAGAATGAATTCAGAACTGTACAGGAACGTTCTGTCTGCAGATTTACAGAGAAATCCATCCGAATGAATCAGAGGAACTTCATCATGCAGCGAGACAACGATCCAAAACACACTTCCACCTCAACACAGGACTTCATCAGGGGGAAAGTGGAAGGTTTTAGACTGGACAAGTCCATCACCAGACCTTCACCCAACTGATCATTTCACCTCCTGAAGAGGAGACTGAAGGGAGAAACCCCCGAAACACACAACTACTGAACGAAGCTGCAGTAAAAACCTGGAGAAGCAACACAAGTGTCAGTGAGTCACAGGATTGATGCAGTTTGATGAGTTTTTTCAAGCAAGGGACACGCAGCCGAATGTTAAGTGTTATTTACTTTCATTTACTTCAAGACTTATCTGTTCCTATACTTTTGCTCACCTAAAAAGTGGGTGGTCTGATACAAAAGGTTGTATGTTTTATGTTTAACACGTCTAGATGTAAACACCAGGAAATAAAAGCTGAAATCCTAAACTCTCGTTTCATCTCCATCTTTTCATCTCGAACCCAACAGTCTTGGGTGTTCACCAAACTAATGAATTAGCCTCGGCCTCTCTGAAGGGATCGTTTCTTACGCTGCTGTGTAGCTACAGTTATGTTAGGCTGATGTGTAGCTACAGTTATAGGAGGTATCACCGTAGTTTGAGTGTCACCATGTCCGTCACTGTTCAGAATGAGAAAGAGAATAACTAGAACAATAACAACAACAACAAAAGCAGAGACACCCAAACAGATGCAACGTCTTCGGGATGGCCGTGGATGAACTGGTATAAGCTGTTGGAAAAAAAAAGAAAACACAATGAAACACAAAATCCACTGCAAACCTTTATTCCTTTATATAAAAACACACTGCACATGTAAAATACATTGAAATGATCATTTTAAACCAGAGTAGTTTCTGACCAGAAGGTGGCGGTAGAGCCTGTGTGTTTTCTGTTCAGCATATTGCAGTTCACTAAACTGCAATATGAGCAGTTGCCGAGCCAGCAAGGACATTTAATACAGGGTTCAGGTGTTCAGGTGTATTGAGAGATGGACTGGGAGACCTTGCATGGTGTGTTTCAGTTTGCTAACTAAACAGCACACTAGCTCATTAGCTAGACAACATAGCTGTACATGGTTTGGGGTTTCTCCGTAACATGTCGAGCTTATTTATTATTTTATTCACCACTGTATGATATATATATATATATATATATATATATATATATATATATATATATATATATATATATATAT
>NC_030442.2:17445000-17452500 GCF_001660625.3 Ictalurus punctatus
TTTGCTTCTTCTTCTTTTTCGCATGCAAAACCCAGCCGCCTTCATTATGTTTATTTCTCTGAAAAGTGGTCTCTTATGTAATACGTTGCTTTCTCTTCTAACGTAAATATTTCTCTGCAACATTATACTTTTGGATGAGTAATGTTTGGAGATCTAAAATGTTTCTGTACTGACTCGATAAAGCAGAATTCATCAAATAAATATCTATAACAAATTTATGCTAAACAAGGAGTCCCTAAGACTGTTGCACAGTACTGTGTATTTTACTCATTTGATTTATTTCATTTAATTTTAGTTTATTTTTAATTTAATCTTAAATCAAATCTTTCTATTAATCCTGAATTCACTTCTTTTAATTTGAACTTTTAACAAAACCACAAATGAACACATTTTTGTCCCCATGCCTATAGTTTATTATTGAACAGAGAAGTGTTTATTTAATATTAACAAGTTTTCTAAACCACATACCACAATATCAGGCAAAGCAATATTATCCGTATCACATGTTTTAACTGTGTTCAGTGGCATTATTCAACTCATGCACAGACTCCTTAGGGGAACTCTGAAATACAAGTATGAGGACAATGTTTATACCAATAAAAATCCAAAGAGTCCACTTGTAAAGGCCGCAGTAAGTCAGGGACACAGATATGATAATCAGCAGCAATATCTCCAAAATTAAGAAGTGGAAGAAGCTGTACCCTTCTGGCAGAACAAAGTAAAAAAGAAAGCTGCTCAGCACGGCGCATAACCAAGGAATAAATTCGGTCTTGTCCGCACCCTGCAGGGGAAGAGAGTGAAATTAGCTGGTTTACACACAAGCACACCAGTTTCCTGTACGACACACCGGCTGATCAAAATATAGAAAAATATTTAAACTACTTATAACAAAATATGATATCATGCACATTTAAATTAATCGTATAAAATATGTTCATTTTAAAAATGTACAAATAACGGTGCATGCGTTGGCTGTAGCATTTATCACGGCTGTATCATGGTGTCAGTGACTGTAGTGCGGCAGATGTTTACCATTTTATTCACAATCAACAGGCTCCATTCAGAGACCTTATATGGTGTTTCTCCTCCTAGATGCTTTATTACTCTTTTCAGTGCCTCATCATTGGTTCGGGATTTCAGCAGTCCCATGTCTTCATGATAGAGACAGTCCACAGCAAACACGTCATTCCTGTGAACAGAGTGTCTGCTGTCTGGTGCGATGTAATCCTGATCGAATGTGTGGTGGAGAGACACCAGAACGACGCGCTTGTATGAATGTTCTGCTGAGAGAGAGAGCGAGAGAGAGAGAGAGAGAGAGAGAGAGAGAGAGAGAGAGCTCACATAACATATATAATTCATATTTATATATATATTATATACAGAGGTTTTCAATAAAGGCTGCTTTCACACTTGCCCTGTTTTTATTTTAAGTACTGACCTGAACATTTTTGTGCTGATGTAAAATAAGTCGCCCCTTGCGATGCTCCCACTGCAAACGTGACAACGCTTTTAGCAGACCTAGCTAGTCTCACACTTGCTTTCTACATTAGATTTATTATGATCAGTAATGAAGATGAAATAAAGACTGGTGTAACTCTGGTGATCAGGGAGTTGTTTTGTCTTCGCTACAGCTTTGGAGGCCGAAAAGTTAGAGTTAGGGTTTTTATGCAACTTGACTGCATTGAACATCCCACACATACAATACACACTGTTTATGTTACACTGCAACACTGCCATTCAAATATTTTCTATTCAGTCCGTCGTAAATCGTCTCATTTTCACTCACTAACCAACCTGATCAGTTCAGGCAGGTAAAAATGTGCTTGATGTCACTTTTCATTTTTATTTGAACTTTTTGCAGATTTAGGTTCCCAAAAACACAGAAGGCAGCTTTCCTGTAGGACTACATAAAAACGTGTTCTGGAAAATGTGTGCTTACAGCTGAGGAAAAAACATGGGTAAATGTGAAAGTAGCCTTATGAATGAACGTGTGTTTACTGGGAATTCTTTCAAGAGCAGCTTGAATGTCCGTTCCAGCTCGAGACACAATCGGGATGAAAGCAATGAGGACATCACAGTCATTCTGCGAGTCCACTTCATGTAGCTTCATTTCGGATCTGAGACGATCCATAAAGTGCTTATTGGAGTTCATGGTTTTCCCTAAAACCAGAGGGTAGACACTGTGTACTGGAGATCAGAGAACAGAACATAAATATACAATAAATACACAAGAACATGAGCAGTGCAATCGTTCAGAAAGCCATGCTTCACGGTTTATACTCACAGAATGAAAAACATACAGTATTAAGTGTACAGGAGTTATAAAGAGACACATATTACATCATCCCAGGACTGCACTGCAGCACTTCATTATAAGGGTGAGTGATATAACGATATCATTGATTTCTCAATACTGTATATTAGCATTACGATCATGGATATTGTCAGGTGAATGTGCTCACAGGGCTTTCAGACATTTAAAAAAAACACTAATATAAGGTTTAATTTTTATTTTTTGCATTCACATCACATTATTTTCTCAATAAATATCTTAAAGTGGGATATTTTGGAGTGCTGTAGAACAAGAAAAGAGCAACAGCGCCACCAATGGTCGTAAAAAAAACGACACAAATCAAAAAAACCCTTCCATGCATAATTATTAGCATGACATCATAGCTTAGCAGTCAGGACCGTAAATGAATGCTTATAAACATTTAATAATGAACTCGTCAGGATTAAAAACACGCTGTTACTGTTTACTGATCATGTACAGATTATTCATTTTCTTTCACTGACTACAGTAATGCTACATGCAAACATTCAGAGGCTACACGAGCACAGCGAAGCAAATGCATCATCATCAGCCATGCAGAAGCGTTTATTAGTTAAGAATACATACCGGGAAGCATTCTGAAGTCAAATGAAAGCCCAGGTTTGTCGTGTGATCTGTCGAGGATCAGTTTAGGTGCAGAGAGACAGGAAGACTGATAAATTCACTTTCACTTTCGCTCTGTCAGGACATCTGTTAAGTCATGCATTTACAGGAAAGCAAATTTCAAATTCCTGTAAGAAGCCCCTCTCTGTGTGTGTGTGTGTGTGTGTGTGTGTGTGTGTAAACACTCTGTCTCGTGCTGTTGCAGAAAAAATAATCACTGACAGGGTGGTGTGATGGTGTGTGTGTTCCTGTTGGTCATTTTCCCATAACAGCATGTCCGGAAGTGATTGATTCATCTTATACCACAACAATTTACACAATTCCTGTTTTAATGCATTGGAGGATAAAAATGCTTTTTTTTATTATTTTTTTATTTATTTATTACTTTTATCCATTTAATATCGTGTAATGTCTGTAAAAACAAATGGAACTGAAGTAGAATGTAAAGTCTTAAAAGTGATTACGTGAAAATGCGTAAAAATGTGCAGCCATGTTTTAAAATCTCCGAGCACAGCAACCGTTTCTGTAAACTGTCAGTAACCGATCTGTTTATACAGAGACACAGAAAACAGAAGATTTAACCAAGTGTGTGTGTTTACTTTCTCGGTTTCGTATTCTAAAACAGATCTCACGTCTCACGTTTGTTCAGCTGTTGTTGTTGTTTTTCATGTGCATGCTTGGACATTGTGTATAGCTTTATTTTACTCATAATATTTAACATATAGTAAATAAAAATGAACATGCTTTAAAATGATACATTTTAGAATTATTTTATTTAATTTTATTTAATTATTTTATTTAATTTTATTTAATTTCAGCAGCAATGTCTATACAACTTCATTAGGCATGTGGAAGGCATTTTGAAGTCAAATTAAAGCCCAGGATTGTTGTGTACACTGTCGAGGATCGGTGTGAGACAGGTGGAGAGAGACAGGATGACTGCTAAATGTTCTCTGACTCTCTGTTAAATCGTGCATTTGTAGGAACCCTAAAGTGTAAGCGTGAATTTACAGCTGTTACAGCTGTTACAGTCCTCTACTCCTGAATATGAGGTGAAAGTACAGTACGTGGTGTAGATGAACGTTTTGCCTTAATTCACCTCTTCTCCTAAGGGTGAGTTAGAACAATGTTATCACTGTATATGATGAAATAAAGCTTGCAGTACAGTGACATTTTCACTGCAGTGCTCAGTGACAGTTAAACTTTCACAAGCTTCGATATTTAACCGATACCAGGACGTGCACTGCTGTCATGCACTGTTTAGATTATGTGCACGATGTTACATAAGCATTGCATTTTATATGGTTACTAGTCTGCTTTATTTCGAGCTTATTGTAAGAGATACTGCTGCAGTGCCTCCACCATGTCTTGTTGAAATGGGAGTGATTATAGATCCTTATACCACATCGGCGTTGGATTTTCAAATCTGGCCAGAAGGGGCTGATTAATTAGCTGTTAGCAGCTCTAATAGTAGTGCGGCTGCAAATGACAGGTTTATATTCATTTTATTCTTAATTCACAGGGTCTTAGGCATAATCTAAACCAAATAATAAACATGCTAAGTTTAATATACGAATAATAAACAGACATTTACTTAGCGTTTTTGGGAGGAGTCTCCAGTGTTAACACTTATACAGTATACAGCAACAGTATACAGCAAAAGTATAGGAACAGATAGTTTTAAAGTTAATTAAATCTCCCTCACACCGCAGAAAACTCATTTTTTTCCAGAAGTGCATGATGAAATATCACACTTCTGGGGAAAACCATACACTAGCTGTATTTATAACCCCACGGCGTCGGATTATTCAGCCATCATCGGGAATGAACGGCACGGCTGTTGAGCTATGCCAAAGGTGGAGGGGGCACTTGCGAAATACTTCTCTCCATCAGGTAATTTAGGGTGGTCAACTTTGCTATCCAAGCCATGTGAGGCCACCTCAGTGTTGGGGGGCAAGGCCTATGTGTTAGTTGTGACAGACAATACAGCGGTGGTCTCATATATCAACCACCAGGGGTGATTACGTTCATGCCCCCTGTTCAGGCAGGTGCAACTAATTATTCTCTGGGCAGAGGGAAAGTTTTTGTCAGTGAGTGCAATGTACAATGTGAGGGCAGACATCCTGTTGAGGAAGGGCTGAGGCCCAGGGATTGGAGGCTCCATCCACAACTGGATGTGTTTGGCCAAGAGGAAGTGGATGTGTTCGCCTCAGAGGAGACAACATACTGCCCGCTGAGGTTTGCCCTCAGTCCTCCCGCACCACTGGGGCTGGAAGCCATTGTGCACACGTGGCCGAGATCACGTCTGTACTCTTTTCCCCCAGTTGCTCTGCTCCCACAAGTTCTGGCGAGAGTTCGCCAAGACCGTCTATGTCTGCTGCTAGTAGTACCTTATCGGCCAGCTCGAATATGGTTCTCGGAGATAATATCCCTGCTAGACGGCACTCCTTGGGAGATTTTGTCTCAAGCTGGAAGGCTGATTTAAGACCCTCAGCCAGAACTATGGAAACCGTGGGTCTGGCCCCTGAGGGGCACCAGCTCATAGATTCTGGTCTCGCAAGTGAGGTTGTAGAGACCATATTGAATGCTAGAACACCATCCCCGAGGAAATTGTAAGCACTCAAGTGGCGATTTTTTGTTTTTTGTCTTGTGGTATTAGTTTAGTTTTCACAAACATCACATCAAAATTGATATTGTATCATATTAACCCTTATTATATCAGGCGAATGTAATGATTTCAAGTACACATAATGCCAAGAAATTCTTATATGGTTTAAATAATAAATTAAATACTGCTGCTGATACTATTACTACTACTACTACTAATAATAATAATAATAAATTATAGTATTACTGCATGAAACTTATGTTGTGATATTTTACTCAAGAATTCATTATTATATACTCAGTGAACATGCACAGCCATATAAAGGTTTTTATTTTTTATTTTATTTGTTTTATTTTCACAAACATCACATTACCATTTAGCATAAGCGTATGATAATTTTATTGATTAGAAACAAACATTCATGAAGTCTTTACACACAGATTCAGTCTTGTTATATTCTGTTACATTCTTGTCAGACTTCGTTTCCGATTTTAATGTTCTGTGCATTTAATAAGCATTAAATATAGAAACTACAAAATATAGTGGAGTAACATTAAATATAGTGGAGGTAATCTTAAACTTATGAACAATTACAAGGTAATATCAAGTCATACTAGTTTTGCGTAAGCAATTCTTCATTTACTACACCCTAACAGTGGTTCAACCAAGAACCCTCTCAGAAACAGAAAATCTCTGTTGTAAGGTTCTACATGAAACCTTTATTAATCAAAGAATCCTTTATATGTATATAAAGTATATGTTAGGATGATTGCAGAATGATTGATGTCAAAATACTCGTAAGGTTTGAAAGGAAAAGTTCTTTACTGTAATGAAAATGATGCTGATTCAAAAGAATTGATGAAATTTTAAAAAGTATTTAGAAGAAAGATTAGTGTTTATTTTATGTTTGTTGTGCAGTTATAGTTAGATTACGTTGCTATTTCGTTGCCATTATGTCAGGCTGCTGTATAATTAGAGTTATATTAGGCCGCTGTTTATTCGGCAGTACGTTAAGTTAATGTTTATTACCATTATATTAAGCTGCTGTATAGTCACAGTTACAGTCCCCCTCCAAAAATATTGGAACGGCGAAGCCAATTCATTTTTTTTTTGCTGTAGAGTGAAGACGTTTGGTTTTGAGATTAAAAGAGGAATATGAGAAGAGAGTTTAGAATTTCAGCTTTTATTTCCTGGTATTTATATATAGATACAGAACATAGCGCATTTTGTATCAGACCACCCAATTTGTAAGGGAGCAAAAATATGGGAACACATGACTGACGGGTGTTTCTTGTTCCCCAGGCGTGTCCTGTTAGATCGACTGTTTAAACAATAAATAGCTCTGAACATCTACTCTTCAGTTTCACCTGTGAAGACTGCATATGTTGTTATAAAGGATAAGCCAACATGAAGATCGGAGAGCTGTCTAGGGGAGAAAAGCGAGCCATTTTGAAGCTGGGAAAGAGGGAAAATCAATCAAAGCCTTTGCAGAAACACTGGGTAAAGCCAATACAACAATTTGGAATGTCATGAAAATGAAAGAAACCGCTGGTGTACTGAGGAACAGACACCGAACGGGTCAGTCAAGGAAAACAACAGCAGGTGATGACAGAGAGCTGTGAAGAAAAACCCAACAACAACTGTCAGTGACATCACCAACAAGCTCCACAGGGCAGAATTGAAGGCATCACAAGCCACCATTTGAAGAAGTCTTCGAGAGCAGAAATATCGAGGCCGTACCACAAGATGCAAACCAGTCATCAGCAGTACGAGTCAGAAAGTCAAATTGGAATTGGCAAAGAAATACAGAGATGATCCACAAAAGTTCTGGAACAAGATGAACCTCTACCAAAGTGATGGAAAGTCCAAAGTGTGGAGAAAGAAAGGATCTGCTCATGATCCAGAACATACAAGCTGATCTGTGAAACATGGTGGAGGTAGTGTCATGGCTTGGACT